>NC_134971.1:7680470-7961169 GCF_965638725.1 Aptenodytes patagonicus | reverse complement strand
AAGCTAGGATGGCATCCTCCACCGGCTCTTCGATGCCATCCCGAGGATGCTGGGATGCTCCGTGGTTTGCTGAGCCGCTGGCACTCAAGGACCGTTGTGGGATGCAGCCCGTGCCGGCGAGGGATGCTCGGAGGTGGGATACGGCGGTGCCCCGGGATGGGTGGTGCAGGGGTGCATCGTAACGCAAGCAAGCCCGTTTTAAACAACGCAGCGCCGGAGGAGGACTCTCCTCCCGACACCACGCCTGCAAAATTATATCAGCAAATCTACGGAGAGATTTCTTCTCTTCTTTGGGTGTTTTTTTGGGGTGTTTTTATTGAAAATCGCAATCAGCCTAAATCACAGAGCTGCATCCAGGTAGGGCTGAGCAGGGAGCTGGCTTCCTTTCCTCCGTTCTTTGCAGGTTTAAAAATACATATGCTGAAGCTTGTTTGGTTTTTTTTTGGGTTGTTTTTTGTTTTTTTTTTTAATCCTGGTCTGTGAAGGAGGCTTTAACCTGAGCTCACGCCGTTGGAATTCCCCACTGCGCCTGGGAGAGGCTCCTCGCCTCCGATCGCTTCCAGATGCCGTTCCCGCTTCGGCTCTTCCCCTTGCAAAATGTCTCCCCCAGCTCGCTGGCAGCCTCGCCGAAGTTTCCTGGCCAGATTCCGCATCCCGATATCCGTCCGGGCTCAGTCAGCCGAACCTCAGTTCTTTTAACCGGAGCGCGATGCCGGCAGCGAGGGGTTGCAACTCGCCGCGGGGCCTTGCACAAGCCGGAGCCCCGGGTCAGATCCCGCATCAGGTTTTGAGCCTCTTGCGACGTTTCCGTTGGGTGGTTTTTTAATTTCCTTTTAAAATATACGTGAGCCAGGCTGGAGTTCGGGGCTCGGGGTCTCTGCTGCATCCCCCGCCTGCGCTGCTGACTGGGCAGAGCTTCCCTGAGCCCCGAAATGTGGGGAAACTGAGGCAGGAAAGCGCCGAGCAAGAGTTGAGGGTGCTTTAACGCTGCAAACCTGCCGCTCTGGGGCTTTGCTGATGCCGTACGCACGCTGCCAGCCGACCGTCCCCCCCCGGCGGATAATAAAATACCCCTGTCCGGGTATTAAAACCCCGTCCCGGCAGCTCTGTGGCCGTTGGGCTCATCTGACCCCCGCCCCCCCCCGGCGTGGGGCTCGTGGGGTGGGATTTTAGGCACGAGGATGGATCCGGACCCGCCTGGGTTGGGAATGGAGGAGAGCACTGGGGCATCGTGGGGAAAAACGGGGTGGAAAGTGAGAAATGAGGGGGGAAAAAATGCAGGGAGAGGGGATGCAAGCGGATTGGGGGGGTGCAAGCGGATTGGGGGAGTGCAAGCGGATTGGGGGGGGTGCAAGCGGATTGGGGGGAGTGCAAGCGGATTGGGGGGGGGGGATGGCAGGACTGAAGGAGGACCAGGGTGTGGGATGTGGGGATGGAGTCAAAAATTAAGGGGAGCGAAGGGCTTTAGGCGTTAAACGTGACGCTGCCTTCCCCGTGCAGGGTTAAAGGGGAGAAGAAGGCGTCAGGAAGGACGCCAAGGGCTGGGGCTGGGAAGTCCTCCGGCCCATCCTTCTCGGGCCCATCCTTGTGATAACCAGCGCCGCCTCAAAACAAAAAATGGGGGGGGGGGTGTGGAAATCACAAAGAACTGTCTGTTCGTGCACATAACAGGCTCAACAGGTTTCCCTCCCAGGCCGCGTCTGGGTAGCGAGCTCTGGTATTTGGGTTGGGGGGAGCTGAGGGTGGCCAAGAGCCCGGCTTTCAAAGCACGCTATTTATGCAGCAAAAAAAAAAAAAAAAAATGCGATTTGTCCTCAGAAATTATTACCCCAGGCTCGTTTCCCTCTGCCCTTTTTTTTTTTTTTTTTGTGTTGTTTTTTAATCGCGGGGTGATGGCAGCCCTGGCAGCTTTCGGTGCCGGTTGGCGCAGGCAGGGCGGGAAGGTACAGGCAGCTCCTGATGAAGGGCTGGAGGAGCCGAGGGGGCTTTCGCGTGAAAAATAGGGGTGAACGCGAGGGTTTGGTGCCCCAGCGCCGCGTTAGGGTAAGGGGGGGGGGGGGGGATAAGACCTGCCCCAACGCTGCCCCTGCATCCCCTGGCAAATTCGGCTTGAGCATCCTTGTGGTCCTTCGGCAGCTGCCGTGGAGCTGGGGCTTCACTACCTAATTAACAAAGTCGCTGCTTAATTCCGACTGCATTTACAAGTTAAATTGACAGATTATCTGTATTATGCAAACGCGTGTTTAAATCTTAATTATTTATTTGCCTGGCTCGCCTAAATGCATGGAGCGTCTGTAAATCAGCGGCTTTAAGCCTGGGGATGCTCTTCTCTTGGAAGCACGGACTTTTGCTAAGAAATAAACCCAAAATAGGCTTTTTTTTTGGTCTGATGGGTGATGCTAAACGCCCCAGCTTGGAAACAGCGGCGATTCCTCGTGCCTGTTTCTTCCTTTTTATTTCTTTAGGGAGTTTTTTTTATCGCGGGAGGCTCATCCTTAAATAGCGGTCGTTTATTTTTAGGTCGGTCGCTGCTTCGGATAATCCGGCTTGGCTGGGCAGCCTTGCTTTTCCTCCCATTCTCGGGGGTTTAGTAGAAATAGGTTTATTAAATTATTTTATTTTTGATAAAATAACTTAATGAATTTAATAAATTATTAATTTAATTTAAAAAAAAAAAAAACCCCACAAACCAGTTGGGGTGGAGGATGGGGGTTCTGCTGGTGGTGGCCCTTCCACGCTCTCCCGGCCAGGGAGCATCCGCCGGGATGCTGGGGTGAGGATCAGCAGGGAAACCTCTACCGAAAAATTGCACCCCACGCTGGAATTACACCTTCGGCTCGGCCGAAGGATGGTCGGGAAGCGGCTGGATTATCTCCCGCTAAATACCTGCCGAATGAATAAGCTCCTGGTCCCGGGGCGATAGCGATCGGGGTGACGTGAGGGATGTGCTGGGCTTGGAAACACCTCGCTCGTGCCAAGTAGAGACGTTTTCTCTGGAGGACGAGGAGGAGGAGGAGGAGGATGAGCTCACCTGGATTTTATTCCCCTGCCAGCCCGGCTTTTGCTCTCTCCCCCCTCGCGGGGTAATTTTAACTGAGGGGGACTGGCGCCGGCGATGGAGCGCCGACAGACGGATGGACGGACGGCTGCCTTGCTTCAGGTCTGGCTGGTGGAAGGAGGAGAAACGCCGTCTCCATCTTCCCCCCCCCCCTCCTCTTTTTTTAACAGCCCCCAGGGGGGGTCCGGTCTTCGACGGGGAGGATGATGGATGGGAGGGATTTGGTGGCTCGTCCCTGCCCTGCACGTGTCCCCTCTTGCCCGTGCAAGTCCCGAAAATGCCCGTGCCCCCCAGGGATGCTCCTGCACTGGGGCTGAGCCCCTCAAAGGACTGATCCTGGCTGGCTTTAATCTTTAATAGGGGAAGGGATGCGGCCGTCGGGTTTTTGTTTTCTTCTGCCCGAAGCCATGAGCATCCCAGGGTGGAGATGTGGGGGAGCGAGCACAAGGTGCCCCTTGCCCCCCTCAAAACTGGAAATCGTTATTTAAATGCCGCCTGGTAGGCAGGAGGGGAAACCGAGGCAGTAGCTGGGAGCCTGGGGAGGAAAAAGAGCAAAATTCAGCTTGTTTAGGGTTTTTTGAGGGCTCTGGGATACGGGACGTTCATTTCCTGCTGGGATCAGTTGCCAGATGGGTTGAGCCGCCCGCGGCGAGTGGCGGAGACGGCGGCTCTCGACCTGGAGGACGCCTGAACCGCGATGGGTTTTTTCTGGACCTTGGGCTGGGAATGACCGATAGCACCGGCTGATGGTGGGGCGGGGGGGGACACCGCTCGGGGAGGCTGGAAAACAATCCCGGGGAGACCGGCAGCGACCCGGCTCCCAGCTCTTCCAGTCGAGCTGGAAAGACCAGCTTCGGGCAAGACCTCGGATCCTCCCGGCGGGGCCGATGTGCTTTAAGGGATCGCAGTCTCCTACTCATCCAGGGCTGCAGCATCCTCCTGGGAGGATGCTGCGGGGAAGGAGGCATCCCCTGGCCCACCCCCAGGCAGCTCTGACCATCCTCATCGTCATCTATACAGGCGGGGGCTGATGCTGGGCCATGAAGTGCTTCAGCAGGAGCTCCCCGGGGAGAGTTTAACCTCGTTAGCGAATCCTATAATCCGTGGCTCTAAATAAAAAGGCTCCTCGTCGGCAGCGACGTTGGGTTCGGGGCTGCTGGAAAGACCCTGGCGCAGGAAGGTGAATTTTTTGGGCACTTGCAAAGCGGCCCCGAGTGCACCTGGTTTGGCTGTTCGTTGCCCCCAGCCCTCTGGTTTAATTGCTTCCCCCAGCAAATGGTGGAGGGTAGGAGAAAGCAGAGCTG
Organism: Aptenodytes patagonicus; assembly: GCF_965638725.1. Taxonomy (NCBI): domain Eukaryota; kingdom Metazoa; phylum Chordata; class Aves; order Sphenisciformes; family Spheniscidae; genus Aptenodytes; species Aptenodytes patagonicus. The sequence continues at coordinate 7,956,807 of NC_134971.1, read as the reverse complement.
CTTTGGCCGGAGAGGGAAGATGCGGCACCGGGATGGAGCCATCCCTCGTCCTCCCAGGGCATCTGTGAAATCCTAGGCCCTGGGGAGAAGTACCCAGCCTCGATGATGGGAGAAAGCATCTCGGAGATGCTCGGTGGTTTCCTTCCCCATCCCTTGCACGGGGACATACCCTCTTTGTCAAAATTAACGGGGCATTAAGAACGAAGCATGCCTTGGGGAAGGCTTGCACCGGCTCGGTGGCCCCCAACATCTCTCGCCTTCGCTTTTCCCAGCTGGAGACGGAAAGAGGTGAGGAAACCTCCTGCCCTTCAGCCTGTCCCCTCGGAAGCATCTTCTCTGCCTGGACTCGAGCACCGGCTGCGGAGAGAGCCCTTGCTTGGTCCTGTCCAGGCCACCCTTCCCCGTCTGCTTTGCCCTTCCTTGCACCAATCTGAGCGATTGTTCCTCGCGTGGGTGTGTTTTTTTTTCGGGAGAGCTGCGACTCCTGCTGTCCCCCATCCGTCCCGCCGGCACGGAGGGAAGGGCAAAGCTGGCTCCCGGCTGCTGACTGAGATAGCAATGGATTCGTTTCACCTGGCTGGCTCGTTTTCCCCCTTCACCCCACCTTGCTGCTCATTAGCTGGGGTAATGAAGCTGGACGCAGAGCAGCTGTCCGGGCAGAGAGGCTTTTCTTTGAGGCGCAGCACGGCAGAAGGGTTTCTGTGCACGGCGGCTCCTCGGCAGGGCTTTTCCTTCCCCAAATCGTAAGGATATTGCAGCGCCGGCGAAGGACGCGTAATTTGGAAAGTTTTGGGGAAGAGATGCTGGAGGTGTAGGATTAAGGAGCATCCTCCGTGCGGGAAGGCGGGATTGCTGCGGAGCACCCCGGGATGAGCAGGGCTGCATCCCCCTTTCTCCTGGAAAAGGGCATCACCCGCTTCCTAAAAATCCGAGTGAGTCATGGAAGGGGATTTTGGTGGGAAAGGCCAAGAAGCGTTGGGGAAACCTGCGGCGAGGTCCGGGCTCTGAACCGCCGCGCCTCCTCCTTAAAAGCAGCTGGAAGCCCGGCCCCGGGTGCTGCCGGTGCTGGAGGAGGTGGGTGGCTTTGCAGGGAGCGCAGACATCCTCCACGACACGTGATGGCTCGCCGGGGCCCTTCTGCCGGTCCCCTGGGGCTGGTTCCCCATCGGTGCTCGGAGCTGCCCGGGGTGGGGATCAACAGGGATCCGCTGGGATCCTCCGAAGGCAGATGGGCTGCTAAGCGAAGCATCCCTCGCGCGCCGCCGGTGTGGGTTGCCGTAGCCCTAAGGATGTTCTCCCTTTTCCCTTTGCCAGGGGAAGAGAGGATGGCCTCGTAGATCCCGCCGAGCTCCTGCTTGCTCTGCCTGGACCAAGAGGACGGACCGTAAGTAGACGCAACCTCCTGCCATCTTATTGCCGCCCCGTCGGGGACCGGCTTCGGCCTCCCCCGGTTCCGGGGACGCTGGAAAAGGTCTCCCCGAGACAAGCGTCCCCCTCCCAGCGTGGCTGATGGGGTTAATGGAGCATCAAGGCAATGCTGGGGGTACAAATTTAGGATTATAATTATAATTATAATGCAAAATGAGGGTTATTTTCTGGGTATTTTCCTCCGCGGCCCTTAACGTGGGAGAAGAGAGCAGGGGAGATGCGCGAGCACACCGGGGTAGGGGCAGGGGGGTAAATCCATCTGGCTGCTTCACCCCAGAGGTTTCGGGGCCGGAGGACTCGAGCTCAAGGGTGGGGTTACCCTGGGGGTTACGCTACCCCAAAACCGGCCCGTTCGCCGGTGCAAAACAAGAGGCGTGGAGGAAGCGGTGGGGAAACTGCCGGGTTTCCACGGCGGAGGGAGTTAAGGTGGCACTTGGAGCTTTGCAAAGGGGATGGCGACTGGGCGGGCGGCTTTTGAGCCCCCAAAAGGGGACACCCCACCCCCCCACCCCCCCATAGTCAAAAGCCAACCGGGGGCAGTAGCTGCCTGTGGGATAACTCAGCCCTGGGGCTTGAGATCCCACCCCCTTTCCCTGGAGAGATGGGGCGGAATCCGGGCGTTGCTTGGGTTTGGGTTGGAGATGGGCTGGAGCACCTCGATGGTTTAGTGTTTTGTTTTTTTCTTTACCTCCCTGGACCGTTCGCATCCCCGCTGTAAGGGAGCGGGCGCTCCCCGCGGATGCTTTGCCTGCCGCTCCCGGGGAGCGGGCAGCGGGGCAAGGCTGCCTTCGCCCTGCCTGCACCCCAAGATTGCTGCCTTCCCCTTTCTGCTGCTTGGTTTTTTTTTTTTTTGGGGGGGGGGGGTAGGGGGTGTTAGACCGAAGCGTGGGTGCAAAGCCGCTCTCGCCGTTGCTGCCTGCATCCCCGGGGCTGTCCCCGAGGATAGAGACGCCGGCGAGTAAACACGGCAACGAGGTGACGGCGGCGGCAAACGGGACCGGCTGGGGCAGGTAGGAGGAGGAGGGGGTGGGGGGGGGACAACTCACGCCAGGGGCTCTCGAGGCTCGGCGATGAAATCCCGCGGGTGTAAAATTGTCACCGGTCGGTGCCCACCCTCGTCTCGTTAGCGTGGGGCTGTCCCCCCACGGGTGGCTCAGCTCCCCTCCGGCAGTTCGGCTATAACCTCCGGGTTATAGCGAGCCGCGTCCGGCAAAAAGGGTCTTTATTGTATTTTTTTTAAATAGGAAAAGTCCGATTAAACCTATGTAATATAAATAATAATATATAACCTCTAATAACGTAGCCTAACGCACCGAGGAGGAGCCCTGCAGCTCCTCCGATGGCGTGGGGTTACCCTGGAGGCATGGGATGCCCGGGTATACCCACGCAGCCGGTGTTTTGGGGCTGTAGGAAGAGATTTGGGTCCCATCCCTGGGTTTTCCCTGCTGCAAGGTTTAAAAAAAAGAAAAAAAAAAAAAAAAAAAGAACCCGTAGTGGGAGAGGAGAGGACGGTGGCGGTGCTGGCCTGAATCGGGTTTGAGCTCCCCAGCCCATTAAAACCAGCAGCGCCACGGAAAGGCAGGAGCAGCCCGGATTTATTCTGGGGATGCGCCGCCGCGGAAATACCCATCCTACCTGAGCGTATTTGCTGTTGCCCCCTCTGAAGCTGCACCTCGTCACGGGTAGATGTTTTGTGAAGGCTGACATGTCATCGAGGGTTTGCTTTTTCCCTGTCATAAATCTTTGGCCGGGTTATTATATGCCTAGGATACCACGGGCTAAGGAAACAACGCTGCCTCTCCTATTAAGAGGCAATTAAGATGCCATTGAAGTGACTCACAGGGCTCTTAAAATAGGATGAATGTGGGTACTGGCGGCACGGGCTGGCTCGCTGTGCCCTCGACGGGGCGATGTCCGGCGTCCAACGGGATTGATCTTTTGCGGTGCCGCGTCCTCACGACCTTCTGCGTCCCCCGGCCCGCTGCGCTTGCAGCTCGTGCTCTTGCAATTGCTCTGCCCTGCCATTTTCTGGCTAGTGCAGGCAGCCCTGCCTGCACCCCCAGTATCCCTGGTCGCGTGTCGTCCCCCCCCCCAGCATCCCTGGTCCCCTGCAGCATCCCCATCCCGCCGCAGCATCCCCGTCCCGCCGCAGCATCCCTTGGAGAGGGGGATCAGATCCCGACCCTGCTGCCTTTCGGGCTTGCGACGGTGGCTGTTGGCAATCCCGCAAGGTTTTTTCTCCCGCCGTGGGTCTCGGTTTCCTTCCCAGCTTGGAAAGAAAATCCCCAAGCACCTGGAGCTCGCAGCAGCCGTGGCGGGGAGGATTTGGGATGCCAGGCTGAGGATTTGGGTACCTTTGATGCTCTGCCAAGCCCAGGCAGCGCCTCGAGTTGGCCGGATCCTTTCCCCGGAGGATCACCCCCGGCCGCCTCCCAGGTCGCGTTCAGGCTCCGGCACGCGATGGCTTTGTCGAGGCAGGATGAGGCCGAGCCGGCGTGGGGGGTAAGCCGCCATCTGCCAGGCTCCTCCGGCAATCCCAGCCCTACCGCGTGGAGAAAAGGCGTGGGATGGGGGCTTGGAAGATCCCGGGGCTGTAAACTGCTTCCTTGGGGGTCGATCCTGGCGGTTGTCCTCAAAATGGAGCGCGGGATCCGTCCTGCTGGTCCCCGCAAGGCCCCGCGTGCCTTGAAAGCTCGGGAGAGATGGTCCGGCTGGGGTCGAAGGGGTCTGTGCTGTCCTGGCCGTCTTGTCCGTCTCCCTTTGGTTCCCACTGCCAGGAGTGAATCCCTAGGGATTGCCGGTGCGTCCCTTCCTTGGGCGTGATCCTTTCAAATCCAGCTCTGCTCCAGTGAAAAATTAAATGCATGTTTGTTGGGGGTGAACCGTCGGAGATGCTCATTCTCCCGTGAGCATCCTTCTCGCCTGGGGAAGCTGGACTGGGCAGCGGGCAGCTCCGTGCCCCGTGGGCGCGCGGGATGGGATGGTGGGAGCGTGGGAGAGGTGTCCTCGCCTCGTGTCACGCTTCGTTTTCCCAATCCGTGGGTTACCATGGAAACGTAAAAGTACCAAGAGCTTTTGCTGCGTGGCCTGCCGGTCCGCGGATGCTTTGCTGGGATGGCAGCGGGGGGCTGGGAGCCGCCCGGGGATTTATAATCACCCCCCACCTTTGCGCTTGCTCCACGACTTTAAATGCCCCCCCCCCCCCCCCCCCCCCCCCCCCGCCCCCCCAAAATGTGGGCTGGGAGCAGCTTGGCCGGTGCCCGCTGCCGCTTTGTGGATTGACATGACTTAAATCCGGAGACGCCGGATCCATCCGGAGCTGTCGAGGCCGTGGGGGGAGATGGGGCTGGATGGAGGTACGGGGACGGGCTCCTCTGAGGCCGCCCACGCAGCAGGAGGGTTCGGTCCCCGTGGTTGTTGCCGGCATCTCCCAGGGCCTTTCCCAGGACACGGTGAAACCGGGAGGCGAAACCCTGCTCGGGGTCCGAGGGAGACGGGAAACTCGGTGAGGAGCTTCGCAGCATCCCGGGGATGGGGCTTTCCCGTAACGCCAGGCCGGGGAAGGGGAGACCTGGCTGCGAAGATGGGGCGGCGGCGGGCTTTTAAGTTACTTATGCCGCGATAATATTCAGCCCGGGGGTGCTTTGGAGGCGCGTTGCTCAGACATCAGAGAGGGGCTTTTTCGGCTGCTTCTTCTTCCAAGCGTGGGGAGCCGAATCCACCCGGGACTTTTCCCCCCAGCTCCGGGCTTGGCGGGGGAGGCGATGCCCCGGACCGAACCTGCAAGGAGCGGTGGTTGAGGCACGCCGGCATCCCTTCCACGGCAGGGGCGAGCGCCGAATCTCGCCCCGTCGGCCGGGGATGCTGCGGCTGGGGGGGACCCGGGGGGATGCCGCAGCGGGGGATGCTGCGGTTGGGGGGACCGGGGAGGATGCTGCGGCGGGGGATGCCGTGGTGGAGGACCAGGGGGATGTCGCGATGAGGGATGCTGCCACTGGGGGACCGGGGGGGATGCTGTAGCGGGACCAGGGACGCTGCGGGGACCGGCGGGACCCTTTAGCCTCGCTCCCTCCACCAGTTGTAGGAGGATGGAGGGAGCTGGTTCGGGGCGTTCAGACCTTCCCGCTTTAAGCGGCTGCTCTGGTTTGGGCTGCGGATCTGGTAGCATCGGGCTGGGGGGAGCTTGAATTCATTCCAAAAGCACCTCCGCCTTGGCCCGGGTGTGCTCTGTTTTGCTCCGCATTCCCTGAACGCTTCACTAAACAGCGCTTGTTTTCTTCAGGGATTATTAACTGTGTTTATCTTCGGTTAAGTTTTGCATCAGGCCCAGCTTGTGCATACAAGCTCCTAAAGATATGCGATCATACAAAGATCATAAAGCCTTAACAGCGCTTTTAAATTTTTTTCTTTTTTAAATGTAAAAGCAAACACCGGGGGTGAGAGCGGATTTTCCCAGTGTCTTAAGCCGGAGGGAGGGGTGAAGCGTGCTCGGTGGGAAGCTCAGCTGGGTGATGTGGCGCTGAAGGAGAGAGCCGGGGAGTGAATTTGGCGCTAAATTCGGGTCTAGATGCCCGGCAGCCCCCCAGCCCTGGGTGAGTGAGGGTGCTCAGGCCCCCAAGGAGCATCGCCAGCCTCCAGCTGCGGTGGCAGATTTCCCCTCGGGGACTTTTGTGGCCAGTTTTGCTAGGGGGGGAAAAAAAAAACCAAACGAACCCACGAAAGCACAAGCTGCTTTTTATTTTCCCCTAATTTTATTTTTTTCAAGCAAATGTAACATATAAAGGGGTGAGACACCCCAGCTCCTTGTCCCTGCTTGCTCTAACCCTTGAAGATGCCGTCGTGTGTTTAATCTTTCCCTTTCCTTCCCAAGCTGGGAGGGACTCGTAGAGCCAGAAATGCCGATGCAGGACGAGAGCCAGGGTGTAAATCGGGGGGGGGGAATGGGGTGGGTGGGGTGGTGTTCCTCCCCATCCTGGGGTCCCTGGGCAATGGTGGGGCCGAGCCCGGGCACGATTCACTGGGAAGGGGTTTGATATCCGTGTTTCACGGAGGAGAAGGGGTTTGATATCCGTGTTTTACAGAGGAGAAGGGGTTTGATATCCGTGTTTTACAGAGGAGAAGGGGTTCAGGAGGAGCCAGGTGCTTTCCCAGGGTACCACCTCGCCTGTCCCCGTCCCCGTCCCTCTGCTTTGCGGTCAAACGGACACAGTTTTCTTTGCTTCGTATCCCATCCCGTTGCTTGTAGCATGGTTTAATTGTCCTTAATTCCCTTTTAATTGCCCTTGCTTCCCTTTTTAATTAATTGCCCTTCCCGCCCTTTTAATTTCAGGAGCCGGTGATGAGGAAGGGAAGAGCCTGGCTCTCGTGGGACCATCTTTGGTTCCGTTTCACCTCTTCCTTGATATATTTTTGCCCCAAAAGCTGCTGCTCTTGACTCATTCTTGACTGGGCGAGGACGTGGCCCCGTCGGGTGCGGCAGGTGCCGGGTTCATTAAAAGGGTGCTTTGTTAGGCGGGGTGGGGTGCTGAGATGGGTGCCCCCCCCCCCCCCCAACAAGGTGACTAATCCCTCCAGGCCAGGATTTCCATCGCCCAGCTTGGGCGTGCACCTTTTCTCTTGGCTGGGCATTTAACACCTCCTCACCCTTTCCTCCTCTGAGACGTGGCGGGTCCCGAGCGGGGAGCCGCTCGGTTATGGGGTGGCAAAGCCAAGCCCGACTCTGAGCCAGGCTTAGAGTAGGATTCATCCTCGGGGAGCAGTTTATCGGGGAGCAAAGTCTCCCGCGTACCCCAAAACCTCTCCCAGCTGGTAAGTTAATTTTCCATCCTTGCCCTGTCGTGACAGGATGGGGTTGAGCTGGTCCCGGGGTGCCTCCGACCACGGCTCTTTGCTGCCTTGTTCCAGGAGCGAGAAGTTTCGGAGGAAGAAAAAAGTCGCCCTGCTTCCCCGAGTGGCGTTTGCGCGCGCATTAAGCTTGCGGCATCCCCCTGTCGCCGGGCCGGGATGGTTGAATTGAAGGTGTCGGAGGTTCCCCAAGTACGTGATGCTCTTTGCCTTGACCCCACGTGGCTGCTCCTGTCCTTTCTGCCTGGCTCGGTGGCGGTGGCGGCACGTCTGGCTTCGTACCTGCGGTTGCTAGTGCTGGTCAGATGCTTGCGCCGGGGCTGGGCTTAAGATCTCCTGCCAAGTCATCGCCACGGGGCATCGATTTGGGCGCTTCAGGGTTTTGTGGTTGAAACCACACCGGGGGCTCGTTTTTCCTCTTCCAATTCACTTTTTTTTTTTTCCCTTTGGAATTTCGGCGTTTAACCTGTACGGCCGAGGCTCCTTGGGAACCACGGCTGCTTGCCTGGCTTCTATAAACTCTGTATAAATCAAACCTTTGGTGGCTGTGGGGCAGAGAAACAAACGTGCATTTCAATCGAAATCAATCCCTTGGGGAACCCTCGCACCCTCTCGTCCGCGGGTGCGGATGGGGCAAGTGGGAGGCGATGCCTCGGACGGGGTTTTCGGGGATGGCTCTGAGGGGTTTTGACCTCATCCGATGCCTTTCCCTCTTTCCCCACTCCAGGTGACCGGCGGCAGCCGCGATGAGAGCTCCGGCCCTCGCCTGATGCCTCTCCTGCTGATAAAAATGATCAACAAGTCTCGTGAGTCCCACGGGGGGGTGTGTGTGTGTGTGTGTCCGTCCGTCTGTCCCGTCTCCCTCTTTCCAAGAAGGGACGGGGGTCCCGGGGGATTTGCATTTGGAAATTTGGCTTTGGGGGTAGGATGCCGCTTCGCTGCGGCTCCAGTTGGGTGACGGAGTATTGGGGCATCACGGGCGAAGTCGCGGCGGGGAGGGTGATTTTTGGGGTCCTTGATCCTCCGGGCTTGGGCACCAGGTAGCCCTCAGGCTTTGCGGTAGAAAAATGGGGTGGGGGCAGCCGGGAAGAGGGGTGTGTTTGCGTGGCCTTTTGACGCAGGGCGGACGGGAGGAAATGGCGTGGCGGCTTTTGGACCTGTGACAAAACCAACCCGGCTCCATCTCGGAGCCGCTCCTGGTGGGGGGGGGGGGGGGGACGGACCGTGCCAGCCGGGCCCACGCTGCTCCCTGGGGAGGCGGCTTTGCCGGGAACGGCTCCGCAATCCTGGCTCTACCAGGACATCCCCGGGGGGCTGCAGGTCCCCAACATCTGATCATCCAAACCCCAGGGTACCGGCTTGACGGTGTTTTTTCTCTTCCCCCACCCCGTCTCTGGGCACGCAGGAGGGAAGATACTCGGGGTGCTGGTGCTGTTTCTGGTGATGGTTTGGTACTCGATCTACCGGGAAGACAGGTACACACAGCTGTGAGTGGCTTTTATTAAAGTTTAAGGGACCTCCTGCCCTTTCCTTCGCTCTCGGGAGGCGGCATCCTCCCGCCCGTCCCACGCAGAGATGCCGGAGCATCGTCTCGCTGGATCCCGGGGGACCAGGGAGGTGGCAGCAGCCGAGGATGCTGCCGGAGGAAGGGGGGACGGGATAGGAGGTTCCCCCTCGGCGTGTGTTGGCGGTCGGACTCTGCGGGGTTTTCGGCAAACGCCGGTGTTCTTCTGAGCCCGGGAGGAAGGGAAAACCCCGCTCTCTTCCCAGTCCCGGCGATGCTGATGGAGACAGGGAAAGCGGAGAGCGTGAGGTCTTACGAGCAGGGCAAGAGAGACCTCTTCCGATGCAAGGCTGCAAGCCCAGCAAATAAATACCCAAAGCAGAGCTGACCTTAAATCTGGCCGGCGATATCCCCGGCGCTGCCGGCACGGCTCGAATCCCACCGTGGCGGTGCCAGAGCCCCCTTCGCCGGGAGGGGGATGCAGAGGAGCAGGCATCACTTTTTTTTTTTTAACCTCTTCCCTTACAGCTTTTATTTCCCCGTGCAAGAAAACAAGACGACGTGTCCCCTCGGGGAGGTGGAAAAGAAAGCGGCGCAGCTCATCGGGAAGTGAGTATCGGGGTTGGGAGCAAGGAGGGGGGACGCAGAGCCAGGACCACCCTCGCCCCGTGCCGTCCCCCCATCCCGGTCTCACCGGCCCTTTGCTCCTTGGCAGCTACACGAGGGACAACCCGCTCTTCTTGCAGCTGAAGGACTATTTTTGGGTGAAGACGCCGTCGCTCTACGAGCTGCCCTACGGCACGAAAGGAAGCGGTAAGCCTTGGCAGCGCTCGCTGTGGGTTTCTGTCTGTCCATCTGTCTGTCCTTCTTTGATTTTTTTTTTTGGGGGGGGGACGGGACGGACGGACACACGACTATTTTCTTTTTGACTTCTCCCTAGCAAGTTGTTTGCTTGATTTTTTTTTTTTTTTTTTTTTTTTTTTTTTTTAGACTTGTGGGCGTGTGTCTACTCGCCCTGGGTGCACGTGGTCCCTTTTAAAGGGGTTTAGGGTGGGCCAGGCTTTGCTAAGCCCCAGCCAAGGATTATCTGCCCAGATCCGGGGGAGCTGGGATTAACGGCAGGAGGAGATCTGGCAGGGATGGGGCAACACCCAGGGCGTTGTAGCAGGCAGGAGCTGCCTTGCTCAACTTCTCCTCGCCTTGCTTTGCAGAAGACGTCCTCCTGCGCTTGCTGTCGATCACCCACTACTCTCTGCCGGAGAGCATCCGGAGGTAACGGCTGGGGTGGGTTTTGGGGCTTTCTGTCTTTCTCTTCATCGTTGCTCTCTTGGGAAGGGGAAGATTTGCACGTTGTGGGCCCGAGATTGCCAAAATGAACCTCTGCAACCCAGGGATGGTGGACGGAGCATGGGAAGCTTTGTAGAGTGGACAACGCGGGGTTAAACCCCCTCTTGGGGGTAAAACCGCCTTGGTTTGAGCGGTCTGGCTGAGACAGGGCTTTTCTCTCGCAGCCTGAAGTGCCGGAGGTGCGCGGTGGTGGGCAACGGCCACCGGCTCCGCAACAGCTCCATGGGGGAGACCATCAACACGTACGACGTTGTGATCAGGTACAGCCCTGGGTCCGTCCATTGACCCCTCCCCAGTACCACCTGCGGATGGGGTTGACACCTGTGATGTCCCCATGTGTCCCGTCCCGTCCCCCCCAAGGTTGAACAACGCCCCGGTCCATGGTTATGAGCAGGACGTGGGCTCCAAGACCACATGCGCCTCTTCTACCCGGAGTCGCCCACTTCAACCCCAGGACGGAGAACAACCCCGACACGTGCTGGTGCTGGTGCCCTTCAAGCCCATGGACTTCCAGTGGATGGAGGCCATCCTCAACGACAAGAAGAGGGTAAGCGTGGCGGGAACCGGGTCCAACCCTCATCCCACCCCACCCTGGGGACCTACCTCTCTGACTGGGACACCGCTGGACGTCTCCATCCTCTTGCAGGTTCGGAAAGGGTTTTGGAAACAGCCCCCGTTGATCTGGGATGCCAACCCGGAGCGAGTGCGCATCCTCAACCCTTACTACATGGAAGTAACTGCTGCTAAACTGCTCTCAACCTTCCCATGAAGCAACCACGGAAGGTCAAACAGGTAAGGGGTAGGGATGGCCAGGCACCCTGCACCCCCCTGAGGGGTGACGTCCTCCCTGCCGGTCCCCCTGGCCATCCCCGTGCAGCCCGCTCAAGGCCCGCGGCTCTTCACACGTCTTCTCCTCCACCCTCTCCCTCCCAGAAGCCCACCACGGGGCTGTTGGCCATCACCTTGGCGCTGCACTTCTGCGACCTGGTGCACATCGCGGGCTTTGGCTACCCCGATTCGTCCAACAAGAAGCAGACCATTCACTACTACGAGCAGATCACGCTCAAGTCCATGGCAGTAAGTATCTGCCCCACTTTTTGTCCATGTTACCCCCAGTTTTTCCCCCGGGATGGGGATTGCAGCCCAGGAGAGCAGCGCCCTGCCCGTTCGGTGACGCTGAGCGGTGCGGGAGGCTCCCCCCCCCCCATGGGATGATGGGTGTTGAGGTCACCTTTGGACGGTCATCGTCCAACTTCTCCAGTGTCTTTGTCGTCGCGGTGGGGAGTTGGATCTGGTCTATGTGCGAGCAGAAGGGCTCGCGGCCAGGGAGCTTGGGCAGGGTCACGTCCCTCCTTTTTGGGGGCCTCCTCACTTCAGGTGAAGGTGGAGGGTCAACTCAACGCTGGTGGGGTGGACGAGGCGGAGGTCTGGGAGGGGGCCCCCCAGGCTCTGGTGTCACCCCCTGCTCCCCGTCCCGCAGGCGTCCGAGCACAACGTCTCGCACGAGGCGGTGGCCATCAAGCGGATGCTGGAGCTGGGTCTCGTCAAGAACCTCACCTACTTCTGAGGGCACCGGTGCTGCGCAGGGAACAGCGTCCCCCCTGTGGAGGGGGGACACCGCGCCGGCAGGGCCGGAGCCGGGCGAGAGTCAGAGCATCCTCGTCACCGCCGCCGCCTCGCCCTGGGACTCTCGGAGCGAGCAGAGACGGGGCTGGGGCATGGGGGGGGTGTCCCGCGCTGGACCGCGGGTCCCCGGGTGGGGGGCAGCTCTTGGGGGGGTGTGCAGGGAGCCCCCCGGGGCCGTGGCTGCGGCATCGCCTTTTCCTACCGACGCACTGAAGCTACGAGGACCTGGAGAGGATTTGTGGGGTGGGGGTCCTCCCTCCCAGCGGGCCTGGGGGGGTGAGGGGGGGGCAGAGCCCTTGCCCTGGGCTTTCTCTTTCCCTTAATTCCCTTGTATTCAGACGAGGACCCCACCGAGGGGCCGATCTTGGGGGTTCTGGGACCCCCCCAGGGAGCAGGAGCCTTTGGGGGCCCACGTCGCCTCTTCCCTGCCCTGGTCGTCCCCCCCCAAATATTTAATTTCCCCCCGCCTTTTTTAATTTTCTTTTTACTCGGTGGCCCTGTCCGGTGCCTTAGCGCTGGCGCGGGGGCTCGTCCCCGCAGCCCCCCTCCCCCCGGCCGGGGGCACCCTGGGGTGCCTGGCCTCGGGGTCTGCCGGGGGCCCTTTGGGAGGTGGTTTAATTTAATTAATTTAAAAGCTTATTTATCGTGGAGCCTCCCCTGGGGCGCGTGTGCCACTAGTGTTGGTGACGGGTGGCCTTGGGTGGGGGGCTGGCAGGGTGCTCGGCTCCAGGGGGGCTTGGGGATGTTCCCCCCCCACCACCACGAGGGGGCTGAGCGGTGCCTTTCCTGCCCCGGCACAGTGTCCCCTCTGCCCCCTGTGGGGTTGGGGGGGGGCGGGGGGGCTGGGACCCGTGGGATGGGGGTGTCAGGGGCTCCTGCCGGCACCCAATAAAGGTGCTGGTGAGGCTGGGCTGGGCGAGTGTGTGTGGGCTGGGGGGGGGGGGGGGACGACTCGGGGGGCAAGTTTGGGCTTGGGGTGTGTGTGAGTGAGCCCGTGGGTGCGAGGGGGCAGGGTGCGGGGAGGGGCACGCAGGGGGAGTGGAGGTAAGTGTGAGCACGGGCTGAGTCTGGGGCAGCGTGGCCCCCCCCCCCCCCCCCCCCCCCGGGCACAACGCTCCCACCCCAATATGTCCCCAAATGCCCCAGCCCGTGTCCCTGTGCCCGTGTACCTCTGTCCCCGCGTCCCCGCAGATGGCCCTTACCTGCTGTGTCCCCGGCGTGACGCCCCGTCTCCTGGTTCCCGCGGTGGCGGTTGCGGGGCCCTGGCTGCCCTGTGCCTCAGTTTCCCTCTGCCACCGGGCACCCACTGTGTCCCTGTCCCCATGGTGGGGACCCTTCCCCTCACAGCCTTCCCCACCCTGGGGACCCCACCGGGAGACCGTGGCACCCCTGAAGCTCCAGGCCAGGTCCACGCCGGGGCGAAGTGTCACCGAAAGAGCCGGCGTCCTCGCAGGGCGGCCATCAGCCCAGGCGTGCCACGAGAAACACCTCTTGTATTTGACCGCGGCGCTGCGCTCCCGCGATACAGCGTGGAGAGGCCCTTCCTGGGGAGGGGGGGGTCCCCTGTCCCACCATGTCCCCCACCCACCTCCAACCATGTCCCATGTGGTGGGACCCCCCAACCACCCCCCCGAAACGGACTCTAGAAGTATGGACACCGAACAAAACCAAGAAGGAAGGGAAGGGAGCTGGGTGGGAGAGGGCAGCGGGAAGCAGAGGCGAGCGGCTGGGGGGGCGCGGGGGTGCGTGGTTGGGCCGGGGGTGTCCCCAGCCCCGTGGAGGGGACGGCTCCCCGGGGCTCAGCGTGTCCTCGGCGGGTTGTGCTTAGCATGTACCGGGGGGGGGAGGGGGATGATCAGCCGGTCCCCACCCCGCAGCCCCGCTCTGGGGGTGGGCTGGATCCGGCCTCTTCCCACCGCCTCTCCCGGCGGGCGTGACTGTCCACGGCGCCCGCGCGGAGGGTCCCGAGCATCCCCGGAGGGGCTCAAACGTGTGTCTGCATCCGCCTCTGCCAGGGGCCGGCTGGGGTCCGAGTTTTGGGAAGAAGACTGGGAATGATGGGAGGAGGAGGCGGAGGCCTTGCTGGCCTTGTCGAACTGCACGTAGCCGTCCTGCTTGCCGCTGCTGCTGATGCTGCTGTCGCACTGGGTGTCGAGGAAGGAGCTGCTGTCGCTCATGGAGCCGCGCTGGAACCGGCGCTCGCACAGCTCGATGGAGCTGCTGCCCATGCCCAGCACGAAGCGCTGGCTGTAGTCGTAGAGGCGGCTCTGCCCGCTCAAGGTGCTGTAGATGTTGGTGAAGGACATGCCGGTGGGCACCCGTTGCTTGCTGGCGGGGCGCAGGTCCGCCGGGCAGCCCGACAGCGAGATGGTGGGGGTGGAGTGGTGCTCCTTGAAGGTGTTCACGCTGTAGTAGCCGTTGGTGGGGTCTGTGGCGTGGGGAAGCGGGGGGGGGAGTGGTGGTGGTGGTGGTGGTGGGGCAGGTTGGTGGTGCCCACCCTCCCTGTGTGCCCCGGCATTGGGGGCAGCTCGTCCACCCGTGATGTGCAAGAGGACACCCTCGACCACCAACCCCTCATGCCCGCAGCGTCAGAGCATCCTCTCGTGCCACCGACGCATCCTGCTCAGCTCAGGCCCCCTCCAAATCGGGGCAGAGGGAGGCACGGGTGCCCCTTGCACCCCGCTGTCCTGGTACACACCTTTTTTTTTTAAAATCCCCTAATGGTGCTGGGACCAGAAAACAGCACGGGGGGGGGGGGGGGGAACCAGAGCATCCCTCCCTGCGCAGGGAAAGCCCTCTGGTATGGACCACCGTTGGTGACACCGGGGACACGGCGCAAGGACAGAAAGCCTTGGAAGAAGCAATGCTAGGCAAGGGACGAGCCGGTCCTGCCCTGCGGCGGGCACGGGGATGGGTGCCCAGCACCCCGGGGTGCAACCACCTTGGCCGCGCGCCGCAGCCCCTCTTGTAGGAGTGACCTGGGGGTGGGGAGGGGGTGGTGTGTGTGCTTAGTGTCAACATCTCTTCACGGGGCTGGGGATGGAGGCGGGGGGGCCACGTCCCCAGGGTCCGGCTCACCTTCAGGTTTTGAAACTCCTTCTCCTCCTCCTTGAGCACCTCGAGCTGCTTCAGCACCGAGTCCTGCTGAAACTCCCCCCGGTCCATCTAGGAAAGGACGCAGGCGGGTGTCAGCAGCCCCAAGCACCCGCTGTCCCCCCCCCCCCCCCCACCCCGAGGCTGCACGGCCCCACGCCACGTGGGGTGGGCCCCACGCCTGCCATCAGCCCCGCGGCATAGAGAAGTTGTCAGCCACAACCCGGATGAAAGGATTTGCCCAGGGACATTCCAGCAAGGCAGTGTCGGAGGGCAGCAGAGCCGGGTGGCTGCCCAAAAGACACGTGATTCCCTGGGTTACAAGTTGGGTTTTTTTTTTTTCCCCCCCCTTCTGTTTAGGACTAAAAAGGCCGGGCCGATGTGGAAAGTGAATTATTTAAATTTACTGCGGCGAGCGTTGGGGCTGCACCACACCTGCCCCAAAACAAACCCTCAAAAAAAAAAAAAATCTTTTTTTTTTTTTGGTTTTTCCTTCTTTCTTTTCAGCCTTTCCCCCTAAGCTGAACTTGGCCACTAACATCTCAAAATCCCAGCTAGGTTCTGGCATGACTGCGATGCTGTCATTAATGTGAAAGCCTTAATTTCCCTACCCCCCCCCCCCCCCCAACGTTGGCTCTTCTCAAAAGATTTGAGTCCTGGAGGCTTTGCCCACCCTGGCCCTGCCAGCGCGGCTGGGACTTGTGCCGGCCCAGCGGGTCAGGAGGGGATGGACGAGCTGGAGGAGCTCCTTTTGATTTGATTTGAGTCAATTTTTGCTCCCGCTGCTCCTTCGCAGACCCCTGGAGATGGATGCTGCCGCCTCGACACGCTGCCTTCACCCATCTCTCTCTGCCTCATTAATTTTCCTTTGAAGGCTGACTGCGATCGGGGGCGGGGGGGGGGGGGGGGCAAGGTACACATTAATTAGACCACGGCTTTAATTACCCTTCCTTCAGCAAGGTGGGGCTGTGCAGAAGTGGAATAATTATCAATCAATTTCTCGGCTGCCTTTTTTTAACTTTTCCCCGTATTGATCGTGCGCCTCCAGCCCGGCTTCTCTGCCCCGGCGCTGGGCTCGCAATCACCCTGATCACAGCCCCAAATCAGCGCAAAAATTCCCTTTTATTGCCCAACTTCTCTTCTCCTTTTTAAAACGGTAAGTGGTTGTGGAAATTCACCCTGCAGCACTTTCTATTCATCTCCTGAAAGCCTTTGATATGGCTATTAAATGCAATAAATTAAAGTACCTGAGTTTTCCTAGGGAAAAAAAAAAAGCCTGTAACAGCCATTGATTTACCAGGGTAAATACAAGTGTCACCAAGGATTAAATTCAGTGCAGCTAAAATGGTACTTAGAGGGTTTTGTGGGTTTTTTTTTTTGTGGTTTTCTTTTTTTTGGCACCCTAAATCCCCTAAAGCATCGCCGCGAAGGCATGGGATGGGGATGCACGCAGCCGTAGTAAACCCATTGAGAGGGTTTCACAGGTCCTGGCTCGGAAAGAAAAGGAGAAACCGCTTCTCCTCCTTGGACTCGGCTGGTTTTTCGGCGTGGGTGACCCAGGTGGTCAGGGCCGGAGATGGAGAGGTGACAAGAGCGGGCGAGAACCAAGGGGACAGTCCCGCTGGTGGCAAAACCTCCCTAGAATTAATAAGTTGGGTTCGATGGGTTATTTTAAGCCGTTTTATGGCGCCTTTCGCAATGATGATTGGAGCGGTCCAGGCACCGGGACGCTCCTCGAGCCCCGTGGGGACCCTGCCTTTCCCTGGGGCTGGCGGGCTGCTGTGGATTCGGCTGCACCCCGTGGATTTGGGGGCTGCGACCGTGGTCCCCACACCCACCCCCGGGGCTTGCAGTGAGCCCATGTGCCGTCAGAGGGCACCGAGCCCCCGCGCAAGCGAAGAGCGCGGTCCATAAAGCGCCATGGCATCACTTCGTTTCCAATCCCCGCCTTACAGCCGGTCATTAACGCAACCTTAATAAAGGTTTGGGCGGCGGCTTAGCCCCGATGCGATCTCGCACCTGTAATTAGCGGGCGGCAGGACACTCGTTAGCTTGCCTTCCTCTCTTTGCCATCGCTGGGTAAACAGGACAGAGCTAAGGAAAGTTAACAAAAGTTAACTCCGTTACCACTATTAATGGGGATTACGAATGCAGAGGCAGCAGGGGAGAGGAGGGAAGAGGGGAAACCCGTGACAAAAGAGACCAGAAAGGTCCGAGTGTGCAGCCGCAAGCCAGCACCGTGCTCACGGATGCCGGCGCAGGCGCGGGATGCTCCAGCATCGTACACAGACTTTTTTTCCAGAGCCTTGGCTTTCTCCAGCTGGGCTACACCAGCAATGTGCTTTCGTCCTTCGGCCGCATTGCTGCCATGCAGATGGCTGGCGCTAAAGCCGCCCGTTAGAGCTGCGTGCCCACCATTCCCCCCCCCCTCCTGCCAGTGCCGCCGAATCCAAGGGCACAGCCGGATCCCGGGAACGTTGTGCCAGGACTTAATCCTGCTTGGCAGCGCCGGGTGCTGGCAGCCTTCGCCATCCCAAGACCAGCGCACGTTGCAGCCGGGCATCCCGGCTGCGGTGTAAAGCCATCCCCATTTCCCGTGCCCAAACCTCGCCGGTCCCTCCTGGACCAACACGGCTAAGGGATGTGATGAACTGCATCCGTAATCGCCACCGGTTCTTGCCTCAGTTTCCCCTGCTGCAAAAGACTGACACCACCCCCCCCCCGTTACGAAGCATCACATCAGTTTTGCTGTGCTGGCTCCTACCATCAAGGGAGCGCATCCCTGCGAAGCAAAGGGATCTTTCAAGGTCACTCAAAGCAGGGAAATGGCGCTTAAATTATGAAAATAGTGGCCAGCTCCAGCACCGTGCCTCCTAATCCTCTGCCCGCTGGAGCACTCCCTCATTTAATGCTGCCAAATGAAGCCGCTTTCAGCTGGGATGTCGGATCCGACAGACCGGATATTAAATTCTTTGCTTTCATTAGCGGAGACAATATGTTTTTAAAACGCTGCTCCCTCCGGAGTCCCCGGCCGGGTCCCTGCCCATCCATCCAGACCTGGCAGGCTCGAGGACGAGCCCCTCGCTCCGGGGAGGTGCCTCCCCCCCCCCCTCCTTCCTCGCACCGTGTTTAATTAGAACGTTTCCTTCTTGTCGGGTAGTTGGATGCCACTCAGCCGCACTTAGAAACGGGTCAAACCCCACCAGGGGCGAGGGCTGTTGTTTAACAGGTTCCCGAGATGGTGGCTTCCTCCGCTCCCAGCGGGGGCTGGCTGCCGGTGAGGAAACAAGCACACAAAAAAGCCCCGCTGGGATTTCCCAGCCAGCCGAGGGTTTATCACCTTCAAACGCCGGCCCCTGCCTCCACCGGCCGGCGACGGGAGCTCCCACTGAGCGCCTGTGCTGTCCATCCCAGCGCCCCCAGGTGCGGCTGCATCACCTCGTCCCACCTCTCCCCAAAATGTTGCTCTTTGGATGGGCCAAGGCGGTGGCGGAGTGAGGCCAGTCAGCCCGCGGCACGTCCTGCCATCCTTCTCCCATCCTTCTTCCTTTCTCGGGAGCTTGCTGTGGCAGACGCCAGCTTCTCCGTGCTCGTACAGCGCCTGGCTCGATGCACACCAGCACCAATTACCCCTAAAGGTGTTAGGTGCCTTGAGATAGCTCAGTCCTGGGCGATGCCCACGGTAGATGTCCAAACCTCGTGGTGGCCCAGCTCCGCTGCGATGCCGTGAAGCCCGAGCCGCGAGCTGCGAAGGTCCCCAACACTTCAACGGTGATTTTTTTTTTTTTTTTTTTGACGTGGTGGGTCTTCTTCTCCCTGGCTGGAGGAAGCACGGGCACGCTGGCCTGGTGCTGTGCCCAAGCTGGGACCCTGCCGGCAGCACCTGCCGCGGGTGCTGGTGCCGCTGGAAGGTATCGGCTGCGTGGGAGGGACGTGCCCTGAGCCTCCCAGGCCAGGTCGGATGTCATGGAGGTGCAACCCAGCTCTGATCCAGACCTTGCGCAGGGCGAATATCCCTGGGGGTAGGTGGAGATAAGCCCGTTATCTGCCAGTTTGGGGGTTGCTGGTGCTTCCCAGGGCTGCAGTGGCACTGGCTGCTGGGCGCTTGGAGCATTTCTCGGGGAGAAAGGCAGAGAAAATGCTGCCGTGCCAGGTGAGCTGCAGGTAGAAATGAGCCTCGCCCCAAACTTCTCCTCGGCTTTTTTGATTTTTCCTCTTCCGCGGGGATCCGAGCTGAACTCCTGAGTGGAAAAATGTGTCCGGTGTCGATCTGCGGGCTGTGAACAAACTGGGAACAACCCTCGGAGCAGAGGGATGGGTTACAAGATGGGGACAGGAAAGAAAAGTGAGCAAGGAAAAGATCATCGACCTGTCTACTGGATGGGTTATTTCGACTGTTCCACCCCAAATACGAACCAAAGGTGATGCCTGGCTCTACCCGGCCGCACTTGACCCCCTTTGACTTGGGATGCTCTTGCTTGCCGGTCACTTTGGGATCGTCTCTATCACGATTGCTCCTGGCAGTGGGGATGGCTCCTTTAGGATCATCAGCCCCATTTCACAGATGAGGAAACTGAGGCACGGAGTCCAATCAGCCAGGAATAAAAACCCCGTCACCCAGCCATGACAACAGAGGAGGTTATGCCACGTCGGAGCTGACAATGCTCTTCAACCCCCTGATCACAGACCAGGCTCAGCCGAATTGGCGTGCCGACGCAATGCACCCTGGCAGGAGAGAGAAAGCTGCTGTTGTGGTTTATTTTTTCCAGGATCAGACCCTTCAACGGGTTCTTTTGCCTCCAGCCACTGGCTGCTGTTTGCTTTCTGGCCCCTGCGGGCTGGCAGCCTTTCCCCTGCCCGTAGGCAGCGCCTGGCAGAACAGCTAACGGAGGCGGAGGGGGGGGGGGGGAGACGGCGCTGAGACAATGTGGACATATGCAAATCAGACAGCATGACGTGTATCCTAAGGTGTTAATGAATTTATAGATGCATGAATAATTACTTGTGAAAAGCACGGAGAGCTGCGGAGGTCACAGATGGCTGGAGAATAACAAATGCATTAGCATTTGGGGGGGGGGGGGGGAAGAAGAGTCACGCTGGCACTCTGCAGCCAGAAATGCTCCGGCAAGGCAGAGACACCACGGGAAACCGAGGAGCAGAGGCACCATCCGTGGTGCAGAGGGTGGATCTCCGCTCCCGAAGCTTGGCAGGAGCAGGTCGGGCCGTGCTGGGCCTCAGGCGCTTGGCCAAGGGTCCGGGACGGGGAGGGAAAAGGCTGATGCGAAGCAGCAAGGTGTTGAGCAGAGGGGAGCTGTTTGCGAGCGTGGCCTGCTTTTCATTAACATCTGCATTAATGATCTCTCCGCGCGAGCACCCAGCATGTTAATGAAATTCGCAGTTGATATTAAACGGCAAGGTGTTATGAACATTGTTGAGGGCAAGGAGATCATTTCAAAGGACACCGTCGAGGTTGAGCCCGGGCTGGAAATATCACAAGAAGCTTAGGGAAGGCAAACAAAGAAGCAGCGGGGGAAATAATGCTGGTACGGGGCGGAGGGAGAGCAGGAAAATCTTGGGGTGAGAGCAGGGAGCAAGCAAGGGGTGCTGTGCATTGCCTCCCTGCTCCTGCTGGAGAGGTCTCATCACAGCTCATTAGCAAGGATGATTTTTTTTCTTTTAACTTGATCCATCATTTCACTGACAAACTTGGACCTTCTTATTAGGCTGTTCAGCACCCAAAGCCTGGGTCTCTAATGGCCGGAGGAGGATGCTCACACTGGCTGCTGGAAACAGCGAGGAGGGGGATGAGGGAGAGCGGGGATCCCCAGGGGCTTCGAGGAGAGAAGAGATCGGGAAGTATTTGCTGGGAATGCTCTTGCCGAGGACAGATGAAGATGGGGAGGCTCCGGTCCAGGCAGGGGAGGGGGCTTTGATGTCTTCTCCCTGCCAGGCAGGATGTCCCAACCGGTGCCAAATCTGCCCAGCGTCAAGGTCAGAGGCTATGGACCATCTCTTCCAACCTCTTGAACAGCGTTGATCCAACGATGTTATTTCCAACTGATGTATCTTCAGGAAAAGCGCCTGGATTTGGCCAGGAGAGGGGGAGAATCACCTTCTCCCGGTCCAGCAGCCAGGCTGTTACGCTCTGTCATGTTGTATCCGAAAGCGCTCGACTTTGCCTACCCTGCTTGCACGTAAATAGCCCCTTTATACCGTGCTGTAACCAAACCACCTCTCAGAAGTCTTGCTGATAAGCTAAAACACGTGAGCTCTGTAAACCTCTCCCCGTAAGGCATTTTTTCCCCGGCTATCAAATGAATGTTGTCATTTTTTTCTGCACCATTTCCACCCTGCCAGCATCCTTACTGAAATGTGCACAGCACAGCTCTGCACTGCCCCGGTACCAGCCTCGTCAAGGGCACGCGTTGACGTGAAATCACCTTCTGGCTCTGGCAAATAATCTAGGCAAGCCCCCACGAGGTCTTGCAAGATCCTGTGCCTGGCCTCCCACGACCATCCTCTTCCTCATTTACTCGTCAGTGGTAAATGGTCCTTGTATGTCTCCTCTGCTGAGGCTTCGTGCGTGCTTCCAGCGTGGTGGTGAAGGTCTCCAGCAGCGTTTGGCCTGATCTCAGCCCCTCCTTTGGAAACCAGATATGGGCTTGGCGCTTGCTGATCACTGTCTATACAGACGGTGGTACAGGGTGCCATGGAGAGGAAGCTCCTCATTCCCCTTCATCTCAGCAGATTGCTCCAGACCCGAGTCCCAGCCTCCGCTGTCCTTCCACCGAGCGAAGCCTTGCAAATCCCGCCGTGGATTTGCAGCCTCCTTGGGGCAAAGCCCTACTGGGAATGAAGGGTCTTGCACAGAAACCTCAGCGGTGCTGGGATAACATGCCAGATCTCCATCTCCTCCTGCCTTCTCATTTCGAGGCTCCCTTGCTGTATATGTGCACCGGCAGACATCGATTCTGCCCGCCCTACGATGCTCAGCCTTGCCTTTCCTCCGGTAATTCATCAAAGAGCTTTTGCAGGCAGGGCATACCGATGTTTAAAAGCGCTGCCCAAAAAATGGAGGGTTAGAGCAGGAACAAACCACCCAGCAGCCTAGAAAGCAGCCTCCAGCCTCTTCAATCCCTTTTCCCTTTCCTATCTGCTCTTTTCTCTCGCCTTTTACGGCCGTGCAGCTTTCTGCGGCTCCCCTTTCCTTGCCATTTGTTCGGCTTTGTATTTGTCACCTACGACATGACACCAGCAAGCAAAAGCAAAGGCAAACTGGGGCCGAGACACGGCCAACAGCGGCGACGCCAGCGAGAGGAGCAGCCTGCGGTTGGGCTGCAAGGATGCACAGGTCCATGGGCTGAAGCTGAATTTCCTGGGACCTCAATCATCATCGGCATCTTGCCCTGCCGCTTGGTCCGTGTTGTTCGGTCCCCTTGGGCAAAGCCAGCGGCCTCAGGAAGGTGACACCTCCCAGGTTACTACAGACCCAGGTCCGGGCTGGCCCCCCACCCCCGGTGTTAGCAATCTGCAACCAACTGCGTGCACATACATTAATTTCGCACATATAACTCTCCGAACTGCGTCCCGGAGAGCGCAGTTCTCGCTGGCTAATTAGCTCATTATTATATTGTGCTCACCTATTGCGTGCCTACTTGCAGTTTGCAGCTCTTTCCCCATGCGAGGTGGCAAATTTGCTTTGCAATTAGCCCAGCGGGCAGCTGGGCTACTGCAATAAACCTCTCCCAGCTCTCCCTCCTCATTAGCAAAGTTTCACTCGAGGAGCTTTTATGGCAGGAGAATGTGTATCTCAAGAGCAAGATTTTTGGAAGAGCATCTTTGCCTTGAGTGGGGATTACGGCACTGAACTACGTGTGCCTGGGCTCATTACCATCAAACACTTACCCAGAGTAATTGCTTACGGGGAGAAGAAGTAAATCCTTACCATCAGCTGCTTGATGGTTGGGTGCTCCTCCGTCTCCCTGCCCGAGGCCGGCTCCTTGTGTACGATCTCCACGCGGATATCGTTCTTGGCAGAAACCACACCTTTGAGATCTGGGCAAAGAGTGAGATGGAGAAGGGGTTAGTCGAAGGCAATCGTGGAGCATCCTCAGGGACCCGCCTGATTGCCGAGGACGTCCAGCAGCACCGGGGAAAATTAACCCTCGTGCAGCAAGCGCATCTGAGAATTGGGGGAGCAATGTTTGCGCTGCCGTAAGGTATGGGCATGTGAAACCTTCACCTCCAGGGAGCTCAGATTTCTATTTTAATACCTTTGGGAGCTCGGTTAGTCTCTGCCACACTCGTGGTGCTGTTAACAGGGGCTGGGCTGCAGCAGGACTGCTCAAACAGATGGCGGGCTGTTTGTCCAGGCTGCTGATCTACAGCGTCTGCTCGGGGAGCACATGAAATGCTGCTCCTGAGGGACGTACCAGCTCTTCCCTGGTGCTGAGGGGCCCCTGAGAAAAGCCTTCCCCAGGTTTGGGGTGCAGATACCTATGGAAAAGGCTGAGCAATGAACAAAGACGCAGCCAGGGCTTCGGGAATGACAAAATCATCCCTGGCTGCTGCTCCAAGCAGCCTGTTTTCATGCAGGGCAGAGAGAAACATTTCTGGAGAGACTCTCTGCCTTCCCTGAAGGTGTCAGGCGTGCTTTGAAGAAGTCATTTTAGCAAAATTAAACCAAAGACACCAAGCAGCAGGAGCAGAAACGGCCAGGCGAATCCGAGATGAAAAGTAGAGATGGATGCAAATCTGAACAGCGAGATCTAAACAGCTTCCAGCTTTGAAGACGGGCTTCAGCCTACGATCTGGCTCTCACCTCCCAGGGTGGCTGTGCCAACCCTCCCCGACCCAAAACTGCCTTGAACCGCTGGGCTCGTCAGCTCTACCTCCAGCCGAAGGAACCGGCAGTGCCCTGCCAAGCCAGGACTGCCCCGACTCAGTCCAGCAAAGGCTTGGACCACGCAGGAGGAGACGGTGATTTTATCCGTAAACCAAACTGAATCACGCAACCGAGACCGGCTTGAAGCTCCAGCCTTGAATTAATCCATCTCAGTGTCCCGTGCCCTCGACGTCTGCAGCCCTGCTGTCGCCCACAGACATCTCCAAGTCTCAGGGTGCAAGGCAAAGGGTTTCGCTGGGAAGTTACTACGGCTCTTTCTTTTTTTTTTCTTGCTGGGACCATGTTCCTGGTGCCGGAGCCTCCGTCTTTAATCACAAGGAGAAGCTAATTACTGTCTTGCACATCCTCTCCCAGGAGTGTTCCCCCTTAAATAACTCTGGGCCGTTAAGTCACTGAAGATACAACAACAGATGTGCAGTAAAGTATTTTTTTTTTTTTCTTTTCCAGAGCCTCCAGGCTCGGTGTGTCTGCGCCCGGTGCATTTTTTTGCTGCATCTCCCCAAAGCAAGGCCAGGAATTGCCTCCCTCAGTGCCATTAGTTGCAGTCGGTGGCCGGTTGCAGCCATCAGGAGATGCCTTCTCCAGAGTTACTGCTGGGTCACCTTGTCCCCTCCGCCGGGAACCGTGTGGAGCTGTCCCTGCAGCCTGCTGACGGGTTTTGTTTGCAGGCTGTTGTTTTAAATGATGCAACAACGCTCTGGTATTTGTCCTGGGAGAGGAATCTGCAGTCATCCTGGTAAGAAACGAGTCCCTCTCCTGATATCAAAGTGCTCTGTTGGTCCCATCACTCCTGAGCTGATCTCTGTAATACCTCTGCTGATTTCACACCACTAACCATGATGAAAGTCCTTTCCTCACCTTCTCAGCCTGGTGTTTCTACCTTCCTAACGCTCACCTGCCACTGGAGATAGTGGCCACAGCATCCAGTTTGCACTAGCACCTGCAAAATTGGGATAAAAGTCCTTTTGTCCTGGGACAGCCAAGTCCTCCCCTGCAGGGTTTTGCACCATGAGTGACACTCGGGGCTGGTTTAGCTGCTGATGCTCCCAGCTCCCCCACAAAAACAAGGAGGGACCCTGTTTTGGCAGCTCCAAGTGGCTTTTGGAGCCACGTGATGGGGGACCAAGCAGCCCCACTGCCACCAGCACCCCCAGCTCCCTGCACGAATCTCAGGCCAGGGAACCCCGCCTGCACCCAGGATTTGCTTCGCTAGCACCACGGCATCCCGCTCCTTTTGAGCAGCAGCCCCGGCGAGCACCCAGCAAAGCATCTGTTACCGAGCTGGTGCACCCGGTTGGGTCCGGCTCTCCGGAAAAGGTTGAGCTGTTCCTCCTCCTATTTCACTTTGGGGAGGGAAGGGAGATCAGGGTAGGGACCTTTGCTGATCTCTTGGACGATCTCTTTCTGCTCGCTTGCTCTGATCCCGTAGCAAAGAAGCCTTGTGGGAAGCACAGGGACCTGTGCTCTGGTCCAGGGATGCTGCAGACCTCTCCCCATGGCATGGCAACCGGGGACTTGCACTGCAGGAGGAGCTGAAGAACAGCAGTGGTGTAGTGAGCACGCTGGGAAGATGCCACAGACCCAGCAGCTCATTGCATATAGGAGACCAAAAAGTCCTTTCTAAGTGGGACAGCACTGGAAACGCAGCGGAGGAAAGGGATTTCAAACACTGCCGTGCCATCATGCCCCCAGTACCCTCTTCCCAATACGTATCCTCTGAGCTTTGGTGAGGAAAAAGCCTCTCCTTCCTGATTTACCACTGGGAATCCAAGGGATGAATCACACAAGACTTTTGGGTGGGATGGGGTTGTCCCCTCCTGGAAGGACGAGCTCTGCTTTCTCCCCCAAAGACCTGCCCATCCTCTGCACAATTCCGGCTTGTGAGTGGCTCTAAAACCTGGCACTTGCACCACATCTTTGATCTGTTGTCATGGCATTAGTGTTAAATCATATGTCCTGTAAAGAACCCCGCGCCATCTGGTTACACCAAGTAAGAGGAAGATAATGAACCGCATGCTCTCCCCTGCTCCGAATGATGCGGCGTGGGGAAAGCACAGCCGCTTACATCCAACCATTGACATGGTGACACGGCTTGGCCCTTGCTTTCTTCGGGCGCTCGCATCGTCCATCCTCGGTAAATGATCGCCGCAACATTGAATTGGCCTGCTCTTGGGTCCTGTCCATCAGCAATCCTCCCCCAAAAAGCAAGATTAATGCCTGCCCCCCCATTTAATTTGTTAATACTTGCTAATGGAGGCTGCAAGTGTTCAAAAAAACAGGGGATAAAACAGGGAGAGGCATCATTATCCCTCTTAAAATTAAACACACTTCTGCTGCGGGAGGCCGTGTGTTCATATCCAAATCCAGGAGGGGCCTGGTGTCTTTGCTTTGCAAACAATCAAGAGGGGGAAAAATAAAAAGAAAAGAAAAACAAAGAAAACGTGGGTTTTCTGTCACACGCACAGAGAGCTTGGCATCCTGGCATCCATACCACGCATCTCCCGAGCTGGGAGGACCGTCAAGTATCTCCACTTCTCCCCCCCATGGCCTGAGATGCTCCAGACAATCACGCTCTTCTCCCTCCTGGTTTGATGCCTTTTCATTTAGCCAGCAATCCTCCTTTAATTTCCTGGTGTCTTTTTAATGAGGCAACACGATGCCATGCTGTTTACCCCTCCTTCTCCTCTACCTGCGTCTCTAATGTCACTTTAACTTGTATTCCCACCGCAGCCAGGCTTCTAAACCCACATGTCTCATGTAAACCCCCTCAGCTGGCTGTTATTTCCCACTAGGAAATATGCATTTTATGTCGAGAAAAATGGAATTAAAACAGAAGCAGAACAGAGAGCACAAACTGAGAAGGCTTTTTAAGCACCGACGTGGCATGGTGAGGATGCTTCTCCCTCTTGGACATCAGGATTTCTCCAAGGGAGGGATTAAGAGCAGGTCCCTTTGCAATCCCTTTGCCCCCAGGACACCCCTGCATGCCTCCCAAACTGCCTGTGCTGCTACCGGGGATTAGCGTTTACCCCGGCATGTTTTTCCACGTGCTCCGAAACCCTTTCCTTTACTTGCAGGGCGGCTGTTAGCAGCCAAGTGGTGCTGAACATTTGATAGACCAACATGAGGAGCAGATTGTGCTGGTGCCGTGTCAGTAAATTCAGCCTCTAATTTATTTGTGCCCCACGCTATTCGTCCCCCCGCCAAGGTTTTAGCCCCAGCCCTGCCCGAAGGGATGCAGCGGGGCCGGGGGAGACACTTACTCCTCTGGGAGCGGGCGCAGCAGAAGGCGACGATGGTGGCCATCAACACCAGGAACGCCACGCCGGCCCCCACGGCCACTCCGATGATCACCGCCATCGGCACCGACTCTGCAAGAGGAAGGAGAGGGAGCATGAAGCCGGGATGAAGGTTGGAGAGCTGGCTTTTCCCCAAGGGACCCACCCCTGGCTACTGGAAGGCGGCTCGGTGATGAGCCTGGGGAGGGTTTTGGGGCCAAATGGACCTCCTTCCCCGCTCCCTCATCCCTGTGTGGGTGACGCCAGCACGGGCTGCCTGTGGGACACTGGCGCGTGCTGCAATTTGTGCAAACCCTGATCTCTCTGTGCCTCAGTTTCCCCTGGGAAGGATCCAGAAGAGCGGGTTAACTGCTCTCGACAGCGCCCTGCGGGTTAATGAATGAGTATCTCTAAAGGATGAAAAGCGCAAAAGAAGATGGTGTGTTAATATTATTAAGAAAGAGAAATGGCATCAGAGTGGGCTGGGAGAAAGGTTAGAGCCGGGATGGAGGGATGGAGTCGGGCACCGAGCCTGCCTGCCAGAGGCGGCAGCTCAGCTGTCTTAGCAGGCGCTGTTAAGTATATACGGGTGAATTAACCCAAGAGCCATCATTCACAGCCTCTGCCTGTTTTGTATCCCAATCTCCTGCCTTCTCCCTTGGCTTACCAGCTCTGCCATCCTTCCCCGAACCCCTGAGGACTGGGACGGGAGGGATGGCCTGTGCCGGGGATGAGCAGAGGCCAGGTGGCTGTGGTGGGCGAGGGCTGCCGGGTGGGGATGTGCGGGCAGGGGTCTGCGGGAGGCAGCCCGGGGGAGCAGAGCTTGCTGCAGAGCAGGGGTTACATGTTTGTGCCCTTCTGCCTACAATAACTTTGTAGCTGGGTTCCCGGCGGGGATTTCAGACCGCGGCTCAGCCAGCAAAGCTGATTTATTTGCGCAGATCCAGGCAGCAGCTTGCGAGGTGCAGGGAGGGTGGAATGTGAAATCACATTTATGGTGAGAGGGTCAGATTTGCAGCCCAAGAGCCTTGTTATCTCCCTGCTCAGTTCCTCCGGTCCTTCAAAGCACAGCTCCTACTTAACGGCGAGCGTTGGGTTGGTGCCTGCTCTCCGGATTATTGCCAGGCAGCAACAGGCAGCACTCCCACTCGCAGGACACCAAAGCTGTGGGTACTACAAATTGTCTTCGTTGGCTGGGATGATAAACCGTACCCTGAAGACCCTCTCCCCAAAAGCAGCAGGTATCTATAGGTCTCCATTCCTGTTGTTTCTGAGCACCCCATAGGCTCTTGTGAACCCAACAGCAGGCAAAAAGAGGGGTAACGCTTTCCAGGATGGCCGGCTAAGCCGGGTGAGTGTGTCCTCACCGCTTTCCTGCACACCTCCGACGCGTGTTTTCTCCTTGGGGCCCCTGCCTTGCAAATGGATGGGATGAATTTAGGAAAGAATGGATGCAGAGAGGTGGTCCTCCTTCCTCCTCGCCTCTGCAGGTGTGGAACGGGAATGCTGCTGGACCAGGGGGAGATGGGGACACATGAGTAATCTAGCTGAGAAGCAAAACCTGGCAGCCTGATGGCTGACATTCGACTGGGTGATAAGGAAACCATTTCTCGTTGTCCACTGGCGTGGAGCTGGTGTTGACCACGAATTTCATCCTGGACCTGAGATCACAGCTCCTGCCTGTGCCCTTCAGCCTTCCTAAGGGGCATGCCTCCTTACTGGTGGGACTGGGAGGAGTCGTAATTCCACCAGCATCTTTCCCGTGTAGTCAGCAAAAGGTTTCTTCATTGCTATCTAATCCCAGCTGGGGCAGGGGAGTTATAAAGCCACTTCACGTCACCCTTTAGCAGTGGCCATGGGGCCTCATGGGTCCTGAGCCCTACTTTGAGAACTGCAGCGTGATAAAAAAATGGTGCTGGTTGAGTTTAGCCTCTTCTGCTCACACTTGGTCTAAAAAGAGCCTTTAATCTTCCCCGCTTAGCTTGTTGTTTCAAGTGATTCAGTTGGTGGTTTATGCTGATGCTTTTCCGTTTCTGGCTTGCTCATGAATTTTCTTCCCCGGGCCTGCTGGTCCCTTGCTGTGTCACTTGTCACTCGAGCTGGGCCACTGGCGACATGACTCATGGAGCACTGAGTAGACCGCCAAACCTGCCCGAGAGTGCTCACCACGGTGGTGCAGGAACTCCCCTGGGGCCCCCGGTGAAAAGGCAAGTCCCCTTGAGTGCTTTGCAGCCTTGAGCTGGAGCTCAGGTAGCAGATGCTGGGTCTGGTTCCAGCTGCACCAAGGAGCTCATCCTAAACCCAGCATCCTCCAACACACCAGCTGAGCCACAGCAAGAAGAAACTGGGATTTTCTTCTCCGGGTAGCCTGAGGCCACCTGCTAGGCAGTGCTCCTGCTGACGGTGGTAACTCGTCGTGGGACTTTTTTGGCTCTCCCGGGGCAATATAGAGTGAACGGGTGAGGAGACAGGAGCCTGGGGTCCCTGGGAGTGCTTGCTGGCTCTCAGCTTTGGGGGAGTGAGATCTGCAGTGCAGAGCTGTGTGAGAAGCAGGTAGTGATGGTGAGTGATGCTGCTTGAAGATGATGGAGAATCATGCAGGGAACGGCGTGGGGAATGTGGCTGGGGCTCTCCTGGGCTGCAAAAAAGGTTGACTGCAAAGGGACAGTGACAGGGACCAGTGGCTGGGATGGTAAACCGCGTCCCAAAGACAAGGGCGAGCGGACGAGGAGCAGTTTGCTGGCTCCGAGCTCTCCCATGAACCCCACTCTGGCGCAGAGGACGAGGAAGGCACAAGTGCAGCACATCCCACAGCATCTGCCCAAATATCCATTCAGCCCTGCTCTGGCTGCGATGGATGCTGGCTAGCACTCTCTCGGGATGCTGAGACAAGCTGATGTCTGCGAATGACCCTGGAAACTTCTACTTCTCTCTCTTTTTGTCCCCATAATAGCACTTAAGTGGTCCCTTCCGCAGCACTTTAAAACGTGGCTGCGTAATGTTATCCCCCTCTCAGTTGCTGGGGAGCTGGGGCACAGAAAGGCGGTGTTGGGTTTGCAGAGCAAGTCAGTGACAGAGTGGAGACTGGACCGCTCCTGCTTCCCAGTCCGTGCCCCAGTCACTGCCCTGCAGCTTTCCTACGCCCCTTCCTGCCCTGCCCTGCCCTGCCCTGCCCTGCCCTGCCCTGCCCTGTCCAGCCCTGCCTGCCCTGCTGGAAAGCTGCCGGGCCAGGAGGAGGACGCCGGGTCCTCAGGTGTGGTAATGGCTGGGGACAATTCACGTTCACCGTCAGCTCATGATTTCCATACCTGCTTGAATACCAGCTCCTGATTTCATTTCCGTACCTGTTTGAAAATAAAGCAAGTGTCCACAGCCTTGCACAGCCCAAGCGCACACGTCAGTCTTCCTGAGCGCTCAGCCCTCTGCTCCACTTTCTGCTCCGAGCGCAGAGATGTCCCCATGAAGGGGATGCCCTCTGCCACCCTACAGCATCCTCAGCCACCCTACGGCGTCCCCCTGCCCAGGGCAGGGATGTCCCCTTGCATCGCCTAACAGCGATGCCCGGATCTCGGATGCGGAGCCGGCCGTGGACTTGGATGCTGCGTCGCCGGCTCCGACCCGGCTCAGCTGCCCAGCCACCCTCCACTGGGACCCAGGCTTGCCGCTGAGCGCTCCCGCTGACTGGCAGACAACCTGGAAAAACCACTGGCTCTGTTTGCATTGGAAGAAGCCCAAGGCTAATTTTAAGGGGTTCATTTAGCTCTGATTTAATCTGGACAGCAGCCTTGCCTATAAATCATGGCTTAATGAGAACAATCCACCTGCCTGCCCTGGCATTTAATAAAATAGAAGAGAACTGGAGTCCCTCCAGGAGCTAAGTGTTCCTCACAAAAGCCATCTCCCTCCCTTGCTATTGAGAGCCCCGAGAGTGGAAATCCCCTGGCCATCCCTTGAGAGTTGCTCGAGGTGCCTTCGAGGCTGGGTGGGTAAGCCCAGCCCTGCAAAACACGTGCCGACATCGTGGCTGGTGGCCGGGGTGGAGGGTTGCCACCAGCCCAGACACCTTCCTCCCACTCACTCCCATCACCGCGGAGCAGTGGGGTCTGGTAGGAGCAGCCGTTTCTGTTTCTCTAAGGCTATAAATGATCCTCCAGCCTGTGGCAGTGGCACCACCTTGTGCCATGGGGCAGGGAGCGAGGGGTGCAGGATTGGCCTGTGCCCTCCAACTTCAGCAGGACAGGCAAAGTGGGGCAATACCGTATCAAGCAGAGACTTTGCAGGGCTTGTCCCACCTCCTGACCCTCTGCCAGGACCAGGTACCCTAAGGATGCAATCCTACAGCTAGCACATCTGGAGCATTTTCACCGTCCTTCCTAGTTTCCTCTTTGACATCCCAAGAGCTTTTCTGAGCATCTCCTGCCTCTCACAGCATCTCCCCACTCTTACAGCCCGGCCAGGCGCTAATTCCCGCTGCCCGACAGCCCCCACCGGCTTCTCAGCGATGCCCACCTTGCTCTTTGAGCCGGATGATCTCCGTGTCGGAGCCGAAGCTGTTCCAGGCGGTGCAGTTGTAAATGGTTTGGAAATCGGCCCGGACGATGTTGCTGATGGTCAGCGTGGAGATAACGCCCTCGTCCGTGCTGACCGTCTCCACCGTGTAGCGCCCGGAGGTCCCAGACTCCAGGACGTTCTCCTTCCAGGACCAAGCCTGCCAAGCAAGAGACGGGTCAGCCTGGGGCAGGTTTGCCCACCGTAGGGCACCCTAAGGTGTGCAAGACACCCACCATGCCCCGTGAAGTGCCGCCCCATGGGATGCTACTCACAATTCGGTCTGGCGGCGGGGTGCTGCGGATGAAGCACTTGATCTGCCCTTTCTGGCCGTGCAAGGCATGCTGCGTCTGGGTGCTGGAGATGATGGGTGGCCCTGCAAGAGAGAGGAGAGGGCCGCTGGCATCTCGCACGGGTGGCTGCAATACTGGTGGCAATGCAGGGGGGTGTTAGCGGAGTCATGGAGGGACATCGGAGTCCCCCTTTGAGGGGGAAGGATGGAGCAACAGCTCCCTCGCCTCCTGTGATGCAGAAGGACACACAGTGGGGGCTTTGCTTTAAGGCTCTGCTGGTTTTCTGCAAAGCCCCCGCTAAGCACGAGGGTCTCCCCATCTCTGCTCCCACATCCCTGGCGTTGGACGGCGACTAAATCACCCTGCGGAAACCTCCGTGGTGAACCTGGCCTCTGAGAAGGGCTGTTTGCTCCAGAAGCAAAGCAAGAGCCCAGCCCACCTGGTGTTCCTCTTCCGCGCTCTCCCAGATTTGTTAAGCAACCATTACACTAATTGCTCCCCAGGGGCTTGAGGAGGCAGAAGGAGGCACTGATGGGCAGCTGCTACCTGCAAGCCACCATCAGTGACCTGCAGTCAGCCTGCCTGATGCGGTGGAGAAATTTCTGCTGGAAAAGCCTTGGGACCCCGTCAGCTGGGCTCTCCTGTGCCATTCAGATGCCGAAGGAGCCCAGCCTGGCTGGGCAAGGCTCTCCCTGAGTGATACAAGGCCGAACGCACCGGCTGAGCCAGCTTGTGAAGGGAAATGTCCTTGTCCTGCCTTGGTGGACATCCTGAAGACACGGTTGGGAGAAAAGGGGTTGGAGAGGAGAGCATGGCTTGGTGGGGTTAGCGTGTCCCCCACTCTTCCAACAGCCTTGCGGGGCGGGACCTCCCCCTGAGGAGGGGATCACCCCAAGGGAGCAGAACAAGAGCTGGGATCCTAATTGCTGTTTATTAACCTCCTTAATTAAAGCAGATTTGCATTTCTATGAGTGGCTTGCTGCTGGCAGAAAAGAAAACAGCAACAGGGATGCAAGCAGGCAGCGCAGGGCAGGGTGAGGGAGGAGGCAGGGGCTGGCTGATCTCCCCCTGCCTGAGCTCAGCTATTTCAGATGTTTGCTCTGGGTTGTCCCTCCTGTTTTTGAGTCTGTCACTGGGTTTGTCAGAAAATACAGCCTTGTCGTCATGCCCACCCACGCACACATGTTTGGAGCGATGTGCAAACATGCTGCAAACACCGTCGGGCTCCGTACTGGCCATGCAAAGTGGAAGAGCTGCAACAGGAGTTGTTACAAGAGGCTGTTACTATACTGCTGGGGACAACCTCAGTCGGGTCTTGCGCCCAGGACTCTGGGACGGTCGGAGTGGGAGAGCTTGCTGCGCTCGTCCTCCCTCCCATCAATCCATCTGTCCTGGTTTTGGATTGTGGAATTTGAGAAACTTTTTCCAATTTCTTTTTTCTTCCCCTGCAGCTGATGTGTTCCTTTAAGAAAAGTCTCAGGGATTTGGGGTAAAGTGGGGAGAAACAGATTCGCCTGGGTATTCCTGACTGATTCTCATCCAAATCGCCCATTTATGAATTTGCAGAATGCACAAAAATGTACCGAAATGCTAAATTCTTCACTCTGGTGCTTTCATACATACAGTTGCCTACTGAAATTGTCCCAGTAACACCTTTCTGCACCAAACTTTCACACTCCCCAAATACTTCCCACCGAGATACAGCCCTATCCTTCCTTCCCTATGATGTTCCAAGGTGAGGTGCACGGAGAACCAGCTCAGTGAAGCGCACTTCACTGACCAGCGACCAGAAACACGGTTCTGGCAGCTCAGGAAATTACCGACGAAAGTGAGCCGCCATCCAAATTGGTAATAGCAGGAGCTGTGCGTGAAGGAGAAGGTCAGGACTCGTTTTGAGGTAACGGTCATAGCCGTACGTTAGTGGAAACTTTTGTGCCCCCTTATATCAGAAACAGAGGAAAAAAAGGACATTTTGTTGTGGTTTTCTGCCCAAATGCTCTTCTTCGAGATGTTCTTCTAGGCACGTTCCCAAGGAGTGCATTCTCATTTACTATCTCTGAAAGCCATCTTTCAGAAGCGCTGGCTGGGGTCTCAGGAGAGTTCGGTTGATTCCTTGCTTTGCCTCCCTTCAGGAGGATGCAAACGGCATCTTGCCTTCATGAAATAGCTCTTTCCAAGCATGCCCAAGGTGGTAACATCAGCTAGCCTTGGCCTTCGCTCCCCATGTCCGGTGCAAGAGCAGAACTGTGCCGACAGCCAAGTGTGATGGGCAGATGGCCCTAAACGTGTGCTGGGGCTTTTTCCTCCCGGACAGGACACGCGATGGGGACCCGTGTGGCCCCATCACCTTCCAAGGGTGGCACAAGGCATGCGGGATGAGCTTCTTGGCTAACTAAACATGTGCTAGGTGATCCTCCTGCTCGCCTGCCCTGATTGTTGATGAACCCAAAGCCGACGGAAGCAAGAGCAGCAATGGGATCCGTAGGCCAGGCCTAAATAATAAATAATAATAAAAAAAAGCCATCTTCTTTCTATTTCAACAGTTGTATGTTACTTATAAATTCTGGAAGCTCTCCAAGACTGGGTGATACTAGAGAAAAATGGCTTAATAATCATTAAAAGGTTCATTTTCCCCAAGAAGAGTGGATTTTAAATGGCACAAATGCCAACGGCTTTGGGTTTTATTATTGCTTTAGGAGTTCAGAGTCGAAGGCTTATCATCATGATAATAGCCTATGACTAAGGACCATTTGCGAGATGAACATGCCCCGAAATAATAGCATGAAGTTGCAGCCTCTTCACATTTGGGGCCGGCGTTTGATTCTCCACGAGGCTCTGGCTCCTTATGAAAGCTGCCAATCTCCGTCTTGGCATTCAGCGCTAAGTGTGAGACAGCCCACAGGCAGGAAAAAGGCTTTAAACAATGTTGCTATGGATATAAATGATGGAGCTATTGGTTGCGGTTATTTTTAGCACGCCGGTGCCAATTTATTTGTGTGGTGCTGGTGGCTCGCACAAAAGAGAAGGCAGCTTCTTGACTCGGGAGTCTTGGAGGAAAGAAAGGATGGCCTTGACTTCTCCAGCCTGCTTGAAGTCCATCTGAACCTTTCCTCCCAAGCCCTTGCAACCTTGGCAAGGGTTTGGCAGGAGAGTTTGGTTTAACTCCTTGCGTCCTGCGGAAGCCCTGGGCTGGTTCGTGCTGCCTGCTATTGCAAAGGACCATCCCAAGGTCCCCATCTGCAAGCGGCGGCGGAGACACGCTCGGTGAAGCCCTCAATGGGCTGCTGCAGGCGTGAGCTGAGGGGACACCATGATGTTCTCCCGACCAAGCAGTCTGGGAGGTCAGCCCCTCCTGTGCTCCCAGCTCTCCGGCAGGCTTGGCTTGCTTGTTGGGGTGAATCCCAGGCAAATTAAATCCTGAATTAGCCACCGGGGGTTGTTCAGCCCTTCTAACAAACCTTTTCTTGCAGAGCAAGACGGGCAGGGGTGGTGGTCCCTGCTCAGCAGCCCCTGCCAAGCCCAGACGATGCATTGACAGACCGTACTGCAGGCAGTCCCGCTGTGGAGGTGATCATGGGTGCTTCTCCTACTGGGGTGGGAGCTTCAAGCAGGCTTGTGTGCAGTCGGGAGCAACGAGAGGCTTTGCTTCGTTGCGGGGGCTGTAAATCCGACTGCTGCTGATTTATGATGGCACCAACAGTTCCTCGCTTCCTTCTTGCCTCTGCTGCTCCAGCCCTGCCAAATGCTGCTCATTTGCATAATCCCCCTTCCCATTAACAAGACTCTGAATCGTATCTGCTTCCTTTCAGGCTGGTGGCCTCACGCTCCGGCTCGGGGATGGGCTGCCAGCCCCTCTCTGCAACCGCAGACCTGGCCAGCGAGGCTGCCAGTGGGGAGGGCAGCGAGACCCGATTGCAGTGAGGGCAGGAGGATGCTCTCCCACCCCAGCATGGTGCTGCCACAATTTCTGGCTGTTTTGGGAGTGGATGGGCTGCTACAGGCAGGATTGCAGGCTCAGGCTGGGTCGGATGAAGATCCCTCAGTCGGGGTCCCTGTGCTTTTGGTGGGATGAATCAGCCCCTTCGAAGCCCGCGTGCACTGATCACAGTCTATGCAGCTAGCCCAGAACAGACACTTCCAGATGCCTAATTTTACTGTGACGAATCCCAGCCCACGGAGAAAGGCACCTGGTAATACCAAGACAATTGTATCACCCTCTGGATTTAAAATCACTTGAAAATATGAAGCGTTCAACTTCCCTCTCAAATTACAGCGGAAAAGACTTTCAGCAGAATTCATTAGCTGGATTAGACACACCGTGCCGTGCTCCCGGAGCTGGAGAGCTGCTCCAGCTGCAGGACAGGCCGCCAAGCCCTGGTGCTTGGTGGATGTCGGACCTGGGGATGCTGCCCTGGGGCGTGCCCACCTTGGATCTCCCAGCTTTGGAGGGCCAGGAGACCATCTCGACCTGGAAGTGTGGGATTCTCCCTTGGTCTAGGGTCCAACGCCCGTGATGGCGTGTCTCAACGTTGTCACCTTGGGGTTGCACCAAACCCCAGCAGCAGATCCCCCAGCAGCACGTCCTAGTGGCATGGGATGCTGCAGGCAGTCAGCTCCCGGGAGATGCTCAAAGCTGAGCGGCGAACCTCACGGATTTTATTTGCTCTCCCGTCAGCTCTGCAAGGCGAAAAGCTCAGTGGTGGCATAAGCTGCAAAGCTCTTGAGAGAAGCTTTTCCATGCTGCACGCTCCCAACAGCCCTGAGCCTGCCGAGCGCTTTGCTCTGCGTTCAAGGCGGCCACGTGCCTGGTAGGTGTCAGGAAAGGAGCAGGTTCTTTGTTTGTGCTAATTTGTTGCTTTGTTTTCCGCGAGCTAGTTTAATTGTAATTAAAACCCAGCAGCCGCCGGGGAAGGAGCATGCAGGCGCCGAGGAGCTGAGTCGAAGTCAAGGGAGTGGTTGGTTTTCAGTCCCCTGCTGCGTTGCCCTTGGCTTCCCTTTCTAGCATTATCTGCATTTAAAATTAACGCTTGCCGCTGCCTGTGCTGCTTCCCCGCTTATTTTCTTCTCTTTGTGACAGTGAGCGGGGACTGAAGCCTGCCAGTTTGTCATACAGGTGAGAGACAATGCAAAATTCATACTCTATTTATACCATTTGCAGCCTGCCTGGCTCTTTCCCTTCCATATTTAGGCTGGAATTCATTATCAGCTGCTGCGGGGTCCTGGCCATGTCATCGTTAAACTCCAGGGCTCTGGAGTGCTTCCCAGCTCTTGGGCATGGGTGAGGGTCCGGGCCACATCCTGCCACCGCGCTGGGTGAGCCCCGAGCAGCCGTGGAGGAGCTATATAGCACTGCTGCCTCTCACAGGTATCCTCATGTGGGCTCTGAGAGAGTGATTAGGCTTCTGGTCTCGGATCCAGGCTCAATTCCCAGCTCTCTGGCTGTACAACAGAGACAACAGTGCTCTCCGACCTTGCAAGGCTTTTGCAAGATAAATCTATTAAAGATTTAAAGACACCAGCTCCCAACTACTCAATAAACCCCTGTTGATAATAAGGAACCAAGCAGGTCTTAGATAATGCTGGGTATTTTTTGCTTTAACCCGTGCATCTCCAGGCAAATGAATGCAAAATCCTAATTGCTCGTATTGCCTGCAGGGCAGGATCCAGCTGTGGGTGGGATTTGCTCTGTAAGCAAATCCCCGAGGGGACAATTTGGCAACGCGAGCTGTCAGAGCGACGGGAACGAAGCAAAGCGATGGCAGGATGGAATAGCAATAGGAAAGCAAGAGGTACCGTTGACGGTGAGCGTCACCTCCCGTTCCCCCGCGCCGACCCGCGGGACCACGGCTCGACACACGTATTTCCCAGCGTCTTCCTGGCGGACGGACTTCAGGGTCAGCTTGTTCTCGTTGCTCAGGACCTGGAAGAGAGGAGGGGGTGGCTTTCAGGAGGGGCGATGCGAAGTTGAACATGAGACGTGCGTTACAAGCTCCAGAGCAGCCTGGAGAGAACAAAGTGGATGAGCCCAAAGTCTTACATGGCATGGAAATATCACTTATTGCTGTTGACCAAGGAATAAAGAAACAAGCCAGTTTTTTTTTTGGGGGGGGAAATATAAGTCCCGTTCCTATTCATTCGAGTTTTTACAAACTCCAGTTTTGCAAGAAGTTCAAGATAGAAGAGAGAAATTTTGTTGGCTGCAGTGACACAACTGCCTTGTAACCCGGAGCAGAAAAGCCTTCAAAAGAACCACGCTCCACACTTGCATTTCCA
Organism: Aptenodytes patagonicus; assembly: GCF_965638725.1. Lineage (NCBI taxonomy): Eukaryota > Metazoa > Chordata > Aves > Sphenisciformes > Spheniscidae > Aptenodytes > Aptenodytes patagonicus. The sequence continues at coordinate 7,918,668 of NC_134971.1, read as the reverse complement.
TGTTCGCAGGTGCAGGGGAGGCTGCCAGGACTGAGTCAGGGATTTCAAACCAGAAGTGGTGGGAGACCAACCTGGAGAGCTGGCAGCCCCCTGGGAACCGGGTCTGGATAACCGGGGAAACCTCAGCTGCTTTTGGCAAGCCCTCCCTATAGACCGGCTGCAACGTGGCTATCAGCCACGCTGCCCTCCTGCCCTGGCAGTGCAATTAGCAGCTTTATTAAACCTTGAAAATTGCTGAAGCAGAGGGATCTGGCTGAGGCTGTCAGCAGAATCCCAGCGCTGGTGGTATTTAAAAAACCATGGCCGGTCTAAAACAAATAGCGGCTTTCGGAGCAATGCGTTTCCGTGCTGGAAACGTGTGCCTGGTGGCTAATTCCTCCCGGTTGCTCTTGCCTCTCTCTCCCAGGACTTTGCAGGCTGGGGCAAGCCCATCACCTCCCCTTCCTTCCAGCACCCGCTTGCTCGGTGAGCCCCCGGCTCTGCTGGTTGCTGCTCCCACAGCTGATGCCTCTGGGAACTTGTGCTGATGCTTTGCAAAGCCCTCGGTGCCCTGAGCAGTAGTTGGATATGGATCTGGGTCTCCCTGTAGCAAGGTGGGGGTCTCACCCCTAACCTGGCATGAGGCAGAGGCACAGAGTTGCAGATCCCTTTTAAACCCACTGTTTTAGCATCGATTACAAAGATTTCCATGCAAATGCCTGTGCTTACTTGTCCTCATCCTCTCTTCTGTCTCTGATTTGTTTCCTTCTGGCAAAATAGGAGGAAAGAAGGTAATCTTTGTGGGAGCCTGACCTGGCTCCGAAAGCGAAGGGGCTGGGAGAAAAGCAGCCCTGATCCCACATCCCACCGCGACGGCTGGGAGCTGATGGGCTTTACAAAGCAGCATCCCCTGCCAGCATCCCTCCGGGAAGATGGAGGCGGCTCTGCTGAACAGCACGAGCATCTCTGCTGGGTTAAACCAGCCGGTGGGTCTGTCCTGAGCCCTGAGGGAGAGCTAGAGGGAGCCAAATAAAAAGGGAGAAGTCTGCTCTGCCTGCGTGCTGCCTGGGTGCTGCTGGGTAGCGAAGGCAAGCCCCGATGCATGGCTGGGGCTGGACCGCGAGGGTCAGGAAGCCCTCGTCCTTGCTGTGCATGGCTCCTTTCAGCTGCCCTGCACACTCCAGCGGCTTTGAGAAAATGAAACAGCAGCCTACAGTGTGCGAGTGTTGCCTATAATGACAATAACCCAGAGAAACAACCACCGCAGCTGCGGGATGGGAAACCACCCAGGTATTATTGACCCACTGGAATTCCTTAGCTGAGTCGAGCCATCAGCTCTCCCAAGTCTACAATTACTTCCCAGGAGACGGCCTTCACCGAGGTCATTATGGTTTGGAAAAAATACCTCAGCAGTTAATGCCTCAATGTCCGCTCCCCTCCTCGGTCTGCGCCTGGGGAGCAGAGGTGAGGAGAGCAACTCAGCCCTTTCATCTCAATCCCGTGTGAGTCCAGCTCTCTCTTAATACCTAGTCTTGAGCTGCATAAGTCAGCATTGCCTCATCGACTTCAGGACGCATCTGCCCAGACGAAGCTGAAAGATGCTTTTCAAAACCCAAACCCGCGTGCGCCTTCCGGACGAGTTTCACGTCTCAGCCCTCCTTTAGCTTCTTAACACGGCTTTGCTCGGCCCTCCTGTCTGTAAAGAGGGGATCAGAGTATCTTGCGCCTCCCTGGGCTGACTGAGCCGTGATTAATATTTGCAAAGCTCCTTACGCTTTTGAGGACAAAAAAGATGTGGAGAAGTCTGCTGGGCCAGATCCAGACTCCCCCAACTTGAGCAGGCTCCAGCCCACAGCGGAGGCGAGCTGGGGTGAACACATTAGGACGTGAGCTCACAGGTCTGGAGGCCAGAAAGGACCGCATGTAGGTGATTTGCAGAAGCGCTACCCGTCAGCGAGAGGTTAAGCGATGCTCTGGCCTCTGTTTAACCCTTATGCCCATCATCACGGGAATCGATTTTCCTTCTATTAGGACTCCCTTGCAAACATGTCCTGTGGGCGAGAGCTGCGTGCGCTCTGGAAGGTGGCTCTGCTAGGACTCGATGGGGCAGGGTCAGACAGCCCGCCGCCTCGATTCCTCTGCGGCAGCGATGGCGCTGATTTTCAGCAGTCTGGTTTTCCCTTTGCCTCTCCCAAACCGGACTCCAGGCCCAACTTTCCAGCCTGCCATCCAAATGCCTCGTGGATTCACGCACGCTTTCATCCAAAATATTACGAAGGCAATAAAGCCTTTAATGCTTAATGCACTTCTCTGACTAACTGGGGACACTCATTGCAGCCTTGCAGACCTGCAGCCTGGGAGCCACTGCTCTGCAATGCCACGTTGTCCCCTGCATTTGGAGGAGCCTTGTAGGTCCAGCATTTGTCCAGCCAGGAGCTCCCAGCCCATAGGTATGACCTTTGCTCCATGGGGAGCATCACGCAGCACCTCATGCCATGAACGTGCCATTCCCCACCGCCCCGGCAGCGATTCTTACCACGCCTGAGCCTCGCTTCATCCAGACGATGGTGAGAGACGGGTTCCCAGTCCAGGCACAGTTGAAGACCGCGTCCGAGCCCAGGTCAACGAGGAGGGACTGCGGTTCTGTCGCCATCCTGGGCCCAACTGCACAGAGGAGGCTGGAGTTACTCGCAGTGATGGGCTGTGTCAACCAGAAACCCTCAAACCAAAGAGGCCGCTGCGTCAGAGGAAGCAGTGGTAGGTCTTGATGGACCTATGGGTCATGGCCACGTAAGACCCCCAAATAAAGAAGAGCCCAAGACAGGTGCCTGCTGCAACCCCAGAATGACCAGCTCCCCGAGGATCACCAACATAGGCTGTGCGCTCATAAGGCAGGAGAAAATCATGGGTCCCACCACCAGAGCATTTACAGAGTCTGAGCTGCAGGAGAGCCCAGCAAGTCCTGGTCACCCTGGGCAAGTCAGACCTAGCTGTGTCCCCTTCCTGTTAATTTTCAGCAGCTCTGCTGGCCCTGCTTAGCCCTGGGAAGCCAGTCTGAAGCTGACAGATTACTTACAGTAGACGTCCACGGTCCTGCTGATGTTTGTGCTGCCCAGCGCGTTGGTGACCTCGCAGGAGACGGGCTCAAAGAAGAAGGTGTGGTCCACGACGGTTTCGTAGAAGTCACCAGATGCTTCCTTTATAACCTGGCCTTTTTTCGCCCACCTGTCGAAGAAGAAAGAGCATCGTCGTGGTGCTGTTTTGTGTCGCTTGCCATTTACATGTGTGCGGTGGCGGAGACTCCCTCGCCCAGCAGACAGGTCATAGTGCTGGGGGGTAGCACACCATAGGGTGCCTGCTGCCGCCCTTGACTTTAGGAGGGACATGCACTTGTCCTCAGCATCGTCCGCTTCCCCCGGGATGGAGGGATTATAACCGCAGGTTTTGGAGAGGAGACATCAAAGTGATGTGTACGTATATCCCTACTGAAACCTTTCCAAAATAAACCACAATTGCTATTTCCCTGTGAAAGCCTGTTTCACTGGAAATATACCTCCTTCCTTAGGATTGTGGGGCATGGATGGAAGACCTCAGTGATAGGAGGGATGGGACATGGAGAGTCTCTGCTAATGGGGAACCACGGTGCCAGGAGAGCAGTCCCTTTCCGAACACTTGCCAACCAACACTGCTGGTCCTTCCACATCAAACCCACTAAAAATCTTTTCAGCTTCCCCCCACTTTCACCCTTTTCTTCTTCTTTCCCCCCCCTCCCCTCCAATCAAAGAGAACTTTATCCCTTTAAGGCAGCTGAAATAACATTACCCTGAAAAGCCAAGCTGGCATTTGCAACACTGCAACTTGCAAATTGTCTTGGAGAACAAGCTGTCAACTCAGCACTTGAATTAAGCTGCTGTTTGCCAAACAATGAGCGAACGTGACCTAATGGGGCACCATCTGGCAACCTGCCACTCCGGGGTGGGTGGGAAAGACAGGAGATGCTGTGAAACTTCAGCCGCTCTTTGGGGAAAGGGAAAGAAAGTGCAGGCAGCAGCCGGGGGGAAAAAAACATAATAAACCTCCCAAAACAACTGACAGGTAAATTAGAGGGAAGAGGATTTCCCTAAGGAATCTCTGCCCCTGTTGTCTTGGGGCTGCCCTCTTCTGGTTGCGCTGGATGGGTTGGGATGTTTGGGTTGGGGGAAGATGCAGGCACTGGGAGCTGGACTTGCCCCATCAGGCTCCGGAGAGACGAGCCATGGAGGCTGCTTCCCACGCGGCGTCGGTGGGGTGGTTTTAGGAAAGCTGTCCCCTTCAAGGTGAACAGCATCTGCTCATGACCCTCCCATGGGTCTCCCGCTCCTGCCTTTACTGCTCTCCTCTGCTTGTCCCCACTGCTCTGCTATGGGTTCCCCTTGCTTTAATGCCAGACTCGTGCTGCCCCAAAGGCAACCAAAGACAACTGGAGCTACAGTGAACTCATACAGAGGGTCTGTAGGCACAGATGTCTTCCCCGAGTGCCTCTATGGGGCTGGAGCGAGAGCGAAATGCCGGTCCGCGGCAGGCTGGAAAATGCTCTGACAGTGCTCTGCTAGAGCAAATTCCCCCGGCGCCTGCTAATGTTAACCTAACTGAATCAGGACAGCTGACCTGCAAGGCTTCACCCACCATCTGATGACACAAGCGTTTTGAAAGAGATGTATTAGCGGTACAGATGTGAGCTGATTTGTATGCGCTTATCTGCCCTCTCATTTCATTTATCTTTGCACCTCTAACAGATGCTGACTGGCCACTTCAGCTTCCCTACCCTCCCTTCCTCCCCAGACTCCCCCTTCAATAATTAATCAGGAGATGCCGCTTTTATTTCTAGGGCTGCGCTTCGTGTGTTAATGAGGGAGGCTCCTCGTAGGGAAAAACCAGCACAAGCGACACCTTCCAGCTGCTGCTCCAAAGGTTTGAATGGTCAGTGATGCTTTGGCGATGCCTTTCTCCTGCCAGAGGGAACTGCAACCCAAGCCAAGGGGCTTGCAAGAGGTCGGCCAGCAAGGCTGATCTCAGCATCACGCTTCCCTGCCTCCTGATGGGATCTGCGCCTTGCCCTCCTGCCTCCCTGCCGCTGGAATGACGCTGCCCATCGCAGAGAGCATCTGCCAGCGTTGTGGCAGCAGCTTGTCCCTTGGGGATGCTCCCCCCCCCCCCCCCGGCCCTGGCTGCAGCAGGAGAGAGCTGGGGAGATCTGCCAGAGCTCCGATATCTCGTCCCTGAAGCTTTGCACGGGTTGTGGGGTGGAGAAGAGACACGTCCTCGTTTCCTCCTGTTTGGTTTGCTAGTCAAAAAGCCACACCTCAGCAACACTTGATGACAGAAAGCAAGTAGGAAGGAAGGTAGAAAGCTAGAGGGACAGGGAAACTTCAGCTGGTGAACATGGAAACACCCTGTGCTTTTTGACAGGAGTATTTCTGCTCTGTTAAGCTCCTTTACAACTTTGTCCCCGTAGAGGGTCCCAGCCACAATCAGATTTTCGGCCTCTGAAGGGTCTTGTTCTGCTACTCAGGTGCTCAAGGGAGGCACTAGGTACATGAAGCCATTTTCCTTGCAGCAGTCGATGGGACGGGGTGAGTGTGGCACCAAAGCCGTGGGGGAATCCAGCGCTTCTCTTGTGCCTGGCACTTTCCTTGTTACTTTACACAAAACCACCTTCCCTGCTCTGCAAAGGACAAAAAGGAGGTTTCAAGATGAGGATAAAAGTCACTTCTGAGTTCCCTGGGTCATGTCCTTGCAAGCCTGCCTGCAGATCCTCCTCCCAGCAGAGACACAGAGGGCACCAGGGCTTGGAAACCAGACGGAGAAGTGTCCGGACGTGGGCTCGAGCTGGGCAGACTTCAGGTGAGTCCCTCCTGGAGGTTGCCAAAGAAAGCAAAATGGAGGGCAAGGTTTCCAAGAATTGTTTGACTTTGCAGTGGCTTGGGAAAACACACACAAACAACTGTGGCATGGTGCTTTATGTATTTGTTCAAAACCGATCGCTTCCGCAAAACCGGATTTCCCGAGCGTGGAGATGTGTCACAAACAGCAATTTTTCGTGCTTCAGCAGAGATCAAGGTTCTTGCTCCAGTTTTCCAAGGCTTAACACTGCTAAATCAATGTGGCTGAACAAGCAGTATAGATCTTTTATAATGTCAAATTGGTTTTTAATAACGACAGCTGATAACCCTCTTGTAAAGCTTCCCGTGGTGGGCTCGTGGACAGCCAGAAGGCAAGTTACTTATGTTTTTAACAAGCCCATAACGTGTCTTACTCACCTATTAACCTTCCAGTAATTATTTACAAACAGAATCTGAATAAAACGGAGCCGAGAAGATGCGGAGGATGCTCCAGCAGCCCCATCCACCACTTCCACCGCTTTGGCTCTTCATGATCTCTTCCTAATGTCTCAGCAGCCTTATTTCATTGAGCCTGGCTCCCAGCCAGCGCTCCCTGTCCTACCACCGTCGAGAGGAGGGGCTTCTTTCATTTATATTCTTACCTTGAAGCTATTTATAGATTGCAAACGTGTCGCCCAGGGTCTCTTCCAGACTATATAAATTTACCTCCTTTAGTCTCTCCTCGTATGACTTAGCCGCTAACTCACCTGTCATTTTTTGCTGCCGGTTTTCTTCCTAAGCCAAACCATATCGCAGGGGCTGTAGGGACAGGTCTGTGCAGGGGTAGGACAGCATCATTGTGTGTCCCCCGTGCTGAGCCTGCCCCAGGAGAGGGGCGAGGGTCTGCCCTCGGGGATCCCACCCAAAGGACCTCTTCCCGTGATTTTCTGGCGCTCGCCACGCCGCGGGGAAGGACTCAAAGGTTGGCATGGCCGAGGGGACACCACGGGCCGCATCCCAGCCTCCCTGCGCTTCTCGGGTGGTCCCCATGGGGTGACAGTGGCAGCATCACCGTGAGATGCCTTCACTGCCCGCTCTCTACCACCAGCAGGCACCTTTTGAGGACCTCTCTCCAAATTCACCACTTCCCCCCCCTATCCTGTGTCGTAGGGCCAGCACAGACCTAGCATCCTATCTGCTGCTGTCCCTCATCCCCTCGGGCTTTGCACATTTTCTCATCTTCCTTTCTCTTCACCAAGCACCATCTCAGCCTATTTCCCCAGATGGGTATTTCTTCCCCTCCGGGCTGAGTTTCATTTTGTTGTTCCCTTCCCCATATTTCTAACCTGCGTTAGTTTTTCTCTGGCCTCACTGGAGTGTGGAATCGGCCAGTGTTCACTGGAATCGGCCCGGGTGAGGGAGGAAAACAAATTTCAGCCAGGAAGCAGATATTTCGATCCAAGCTTCAAAGGGACTATTACAGACAGCAATGAAAAAACAGTGATTAAAGAATAAAAAACCCCACGCCTGTACTGGGTCCTTTTAACACTTAAAGATAAGAGGGAGGGGGGACTTTTCTAAGGAGACGTTCTCCAGGGAAATAGCATTTTTCTGACTCCATCGATCGCTTCCCAGCTAAGAGTGCACACAAGCAAATAAGAAAGGACAGTTTGGGATATGTTAGCTCACAAGCAATGCCGTGGCTTTGTTTCAGTTTTCATGCGTCAGTGCTACTTCAGTGACCTGCTCTGGTTTCTGAAGGAAACCTGCCGAAAGCCGGGAGCAAGCGCCCGTGCTTCCTCCCAGGGTCTCAGTGGAAGATGCTCAGCTGAGTCTTCTTCTGCACAAGGGGTTTTTACCCAGCAGCTCCACCACTTCACCCCAAGGACCCCGCTTCTGGCCAGGCTTCCAGGCTCGTGGAGCCCATGAAAAGCTAACCGCGTTCGCGACAAGAGTGTGACATGTCCTATAGAGCATCGGTACGTAGAGGATAGCAGTACGTAGAGCCAGCAGTTCATCTGCCTGAGCACTGCCCAAGCTCGCCGTAACAAATAAATTCCTCTGTCTGCGGTACAAAGACTCGTAATTCTTCAACAAACAGCGTGCGTGAACAAGCTATTTACTTTACAACCCTCGAAGGCTGTAGGACTAGTACAGACGCTTCTTTATAAAGCTCCTCATCAGGCCACGGCTCTCTCCAGCATCTCCCAGCAGCACGTGAACAACCGGAGGGCATCGCTAGCACCCACCCCTCGGCACAGGAATGCTGGGGCTCTCTGAACTCTGTAATGTCCCGTCAAGCGCTACCGCAGGCTACGTGGATCCTTGCTAAGGAGGTTTTTTTGCAGTTGCCAGCAGCACGCGCGCTCCTTGAACCAGACCTCCCAGCAGATCGGCTGCTCTGACGGCGTGTAACCCAGGGAACTGGAGTGTATCATAATTTTTAATTAACAATGCAAAATAAAGCAGTTGCTTGCCATATAAGTTGTGTTTACTAAGAATGACTTAAAATAGATAAATATTTTCTTGGACGCATTTTAATTGCTTAATAAAAGTACCAAGAACACCCACAAATACCTTAAATAAATGCATGGCTCAGGGAATGAATTAATTAACATTTCATTCCTGGGAATGGCTATTAATTGCTACAAATTGCTCAGAGAATGGGTTTTGTTGCTTTATTGCCAGCAGTACCTTCAATTCCTAGTGCCGTAACGTGGCAGTCCCCTCTCATCCTCAAGAGGAGAGCCGTCCCCATGCGTGACGGCTGCCAGCGGGATGCTGCGAGCACCACTCCACATCCCTCCGCTGCCCCCGTAACCCTGGCATCCCCCATGGGGAGGAGCTGATGGAGAAGGATGGTGTTTCATGGACAATGTGCTGGCATCCCTCGGAGGTCCGTGCCAAGCAAGGATAGCGGATGGCTCGTGCTGGCAGCTCCACGTTTGCAGAGCATCTCCCGCGAGTGACAGTCTTGTGAGAAACGACTGAGCGAACAACAGGGCCCGAGCAGTGTCACGCTACCCCCCTGCACGGCTCTGGCGTGATGCATCGCGCAAATTATTTCTTTATTAAGAGTAAATTTCCATAATGGTGATCTATGGGGTTATTCCTCTTCTCCTGCCTGCTCCCTCCCTAATGAAGACGTGTGAGCCCCGTGCGGTTCCTCAGCCGCATGTCTGCTGTCCTCCCTCCGTGCCGATGCAGCGGGTTCATTTATCAGCCGGCGCAGGCGATAGGTAATCTCTCCACCATCTAAATTACAAGGCTGGGCCTTCCAGCTTGGGGTTTAATCAAGTTCAGGAGGGCAGAGCCCTGAGCAAAGCGCTGAGCATCCTTGCTGATGGCTGGCCCGTCCTCGAGCATGCGGGCTGGGGGAGCAAAGACGATGGTACCCACCATACTCAAGGAAAGGCTTCCAAGCCTCCAGCTCCCATCCGGACAAACCTCCATCCATGCACGGCCGCTGCAGCGACGGCCTCTTCCCAAACCTCTCCGTCCCTGACGCGGGCACCTCGGCTCCACCGCGAAGTGAACCCCAGGTCGTAACGGTGGAGGTGCTGCACCTCGGAGCGGAGGTGCTAATCTCCCCCTGCCTATTTTTTTTTCCCATGTGGCTTTTCTTCAGAAACAAATAAACAGCGAGGAAGACTGCAACCTCTTCCCGAATTTCAAGAGTTCAGGCTTGAATCCCAGACAAGGACATGTTTGGTGTCTGATTGCGCTCGCTGCAATACACCAGTTGCCGCTACTGGGGTTTGATTGTTTTTAAACACTCTGGGGTTTTGATGATAATAGTAACACCTCGCTGTGCAGAATAAACCTCTGGCTTGATTTCCTATCTAATCTCAGCTTCGGTGTTCCCCCTCCTGCCAAGCCAGGAGGCCGGCGATGAGCCTGATTGCTCATCAAACTGCAGCCTTTAAGGGAGGTGCCTGTCTTGGGTGCACGGGTTTTGCATGTCCTCCTTGCCATCAGCAGGTCCCATGGGTGGGAAAAATCAGTGAGGGGCTATTTAGAGCTCCCCAAACCACGCCTGAAGATGTGCAACCGGAGTTCAGCTCTCCGGGGAGCATCGGGGTACCGAAGCAGAGATGGGCAGGAATACCCCAGGGCCAGTTCTGTGCTGCCCATGGCACGGGAGCCTGGAGAAACCGAGGTGAGAAGGTTCGTCTCTCCCGGGTGGCACAATTAAAGCCGTCTCACCGGCACAGCCTGTACAAGCCGTGGTTCATTTTGGTGAAAAAACAATCAAAATAGCCTTTCACTTAGCACAGTGATCAGAACAAATTGGCTGCAGAAGCGGAGGGGAAGAAGTAAACAAAGCTGTTAACTTGTCAATGACTTGACTGATCAACCATTGTAAATAGTTAAAGCCGGCCGATGAGCCATGCCATCAACGGCGTAACGCTACGCACCGCAGCCCCAGGACCGGGCACGACCGGGGTTTGCAGCTGGAGCTGCAGAAGATCCAGCTGGGAGCGTGCCGCGTGGACCTCTGTGCGTGCCAGAGATGCAGGATGGCCATGGACCCCATGGGTGGCTTGGCCGGGGGACGGCGAGAAATAATACCTGCCCGGTGCACGTGCCTCCCATGCTGGACCACGTGCCTGAGTCGCTGATATTCGCAGCGCTGCAGCGCAGGCTGTAGAGGATTGCGGACACTGGCTTTTGCAGCAGGGAGGTGTTGGCCGAAGCACACCCCATCGTGCCCCCCGGCTCCCTCCCCAGCACAAGGGGCTGGTAGCGATGCTCACCCCCTCTGGAAGGAAACCGAAGATGCACCGATGGAAAAGCTATTATTATTTCAAAAGAAAAGCACAAAACTTCACTGGCTGGGTGATTCCTTCTGCAAATTGAGCTGTTTTCTTGACAGATCAAAACAAAATGCAGACGCTTTAGATCTGGTGGTCTTTTAATCCCGGTGTTTAAAATCCCCCTCCTCCTCTACCCCCTCACACGAGAGGGCTGTGCACCAATCCTGTCCCCATTAATCCCTCTTTTGGCGCTTCTCTTGCCACGACGGATGCTTTTCTTCCCCTCCCCTTTCACAAGTCCACCCTCTTTTGCAATAACTCCTCTCTCCTTGGCCCCAGGGTCACGGGATCATATGGAAATTGTACTTTTTTTTCCAAGTTAAATTACTAACGTTAAGTTCCTGATTTTTCTAGGTGCAGAGAAAGTTTAAAACCATTCAGATGGGTCTGAAGAAGCAAGCTACGACAGCTAGCTGCCAAAACTGCTTATCCTGGGGAAATACTGGGGATGTGAGTCACCCCCTCGTCCTGGATGAGCTTGGAGGTGTCACGTCTCCCGGGAGGATTTTACCCCTTCGGCAGCGATGCTGCATTTCATTTCTTCTGCCTACATCATCTTGACTTATCCCGCCACACAATAGACGTGACTAATAGCTTAACTATTATTTCTTGCGCGGATCGGGTAATCCAATTTCATCACGTGGTTTGTGTTTCCTCAAATCGTTTAACGGGATTAGTCCTTTCTGGGGTCTTCCTACCCCACTCCACCCCCGTAGCAGAATTTCTTTAGCCAGATTTGTGGATGCTGGCATGTCGAAGCGCTAATTCTCTGCCGTGTTTATCCTCCTGCTTAGTGCAAAGTGAATCTGTGCTGTGAAACTGTTCAAACTTGCCTTTCCCTCTACTACGGCTCTTATTTTTCACCTAAAAAACATCACCCGTGCGTGTGGCCTTTACAACTTTACACCTCGCCGTGCAATTCCTTTGGGGTTCGCGTGAAAAAAAACCGGTGGTAAATGGAGACAGAAAAACTCAGCCCTTCATCAGCATAAGAGATCTGCTGCCAGGGGGATCTCAGAGCCAGCGCTGGGCTGGGACCGCATGTTTCAGATCACTGAAGCTACCAAATCCACACACTTCAGGGCAGAAATGATGGGCACGCAGGCAGGAATGGCTCCTGCCTTCCTGCGCATGGGATTCATGCGTGGCCAGAGAGCTGTCAGGTGGCTGGGGCTTTTCAAAGGGTTTTCTCTTTCTTGGCTGACTCCTAAAGCTCCTCCGAGGTTTTGACCTGGGCTTGATTTTGGGATGTTTTCAAGGGCTTTGCGGTTTGATCTCCGTAGTGCCAGAGGGCTTCAGCACGCACCAGGTTGACCTCTCGCTGGCATGGAGAGAGGAGACAGACTTCAGGACGAGTTTATATTAACTGTTCAAGGAGGGTGACCAACCTTGGATGTGCCAAACAGCCGGGCGATGCTCCCTGCTTTGGACATGGTGCCCACCAGCTCGAGCCAGCTCCCTCTGACTTTCCAGCCCCAGCTCCGAGCAAACTCACTGAGTCGCCCTAAAGCCCTTCCTTCCCCGTGACAGCTGCTGTTGTCATCCCATCGTTCAGGCTCGCTTTTTAGGCTCTATCTGTCTGAATTTTTGGCACGTCCTCAGGTTGGTGTGAGGCACAGCTCCTCCTCTGCCAGGTTCCTTGGCTGGTCCTGCCAAAACAGTTAATTATTCAGGGCTTAACTGTGCCTAGATCAAATGAGTCAAGTTAGGATTATCAACGGAGGCAACTGTGCTCGGAGGCGTGCCGCCCAGGTGAAGACGGGTTGAGTCCTAATTAGGTGGGAATCTTCTTGCAGAAGATGCCAAGGGCAGCGATTTCTGTGTAAACCAACATGGGCTCCTGCTGGCTGAACTGTGAGTAACTTGGGGATCTGGCAATTCATAAGGAGGAATAATAAACGACATATCCCGAAACGCATTCCCTCTGTGCTAATGCAAATACACAGGCAACATACAGGTGAAGTCGGATAAAGTTGCAAGTTCACCAAAAGATCTGTTCATCTTTTCAGTATGAAATTCATCCATCCATCCATCCATCCATCCACCCACCCCCCCCCCCAAACTTACGCTTAAGTCGCTATTCTTGGCCAAGCCTCTTGAACCCCCTTACGCCACCCTGGCAACAACACTGCTCTTCTCAGCCACGTCATGAGAAAATAATCAAACGTGGCTGCATACTGGTACAACAGACTGACCCGTAAGAGCTTTGCGATTATCCATCGACCTCTGTATAAAACAGCAAGAAACAGCATTTAAAAAAAAAAAGAAGTCTCCAAAAGTAAAAACCATTAAGTCCTTAATTACACACTTCAACAGCAAAGTAAGCTGAGCAATAAGCATCGCTTGATGCTTTATAGACAAATGGCCTTCTAATCCAGAGACAACAACTTGCGTTTTTCCTTCGCTTTAATATTTGCCAACAGCTTCCAGAGAGTTTGCTTAGGAACAGAAACCCAAGGATAACTTCAAGACCTGAAGTTAACAGAGTTACTCCATGATCTGATGCTGGATGAGACCAGAATCCCTTTTGGGTCTTTCTGGGATGGGCTTTGCAAGGCTAGGTGCTGCCTACCGCAAACAAGCACACCAGGACTACTTCACGCCAGGTGGAGAGGTGGCTCAGGATGCACGGCACGTCCTCGCCACAGCTACCAAAGCCATCCAGGTTTGCAGAGGAAAGGCTGTCCTGCCAGAAACTGCCCCAGCTCAGTTTGTGCCAGCTTTCCCCTAGATTCGCTGTTTCCCAGTGAACCCAGCCTGACTGCCCAGCTGAGGAAGCCTGTGCGACATTTGCCCAAGCTCAGCAGCGGATCCACACGCCAACAGCCTACGTATGGCAGGATGAGCCTTCTGATCGACAGTGTCCGACACCAGTCATGTGTACTGGGGAAATTACCGGCACACATGGTCCTGGGGGGTGAGTGGGACCCAATGGGTTTATTTTGGGACGCCAGCATCCACTGGGTTTTCTCATACTCATGCCATGCATGTTGGCCTACATTTTGTAGCTATCCTGACAGCTCTTTTAAGCAGAGACATTTCCAAGGATGCTGCTTAGGGAATTAGTCAAATGAACAGTAACTGATGCCGACCGCAATCACCAAATCACCACGTTTACTGGAGCAGAGACGGTGGCAGGGAGAGAAGTGGATGCTAACAATTTCGTCCTCCATTTAAACCCCCCTCTAGCCCCTGAAAACTGCAATAAAGGAGCAAAGAGGGAATCGAGAGCCGAAATCCTTTAGCAAAGCACCTGCAGGGCTGAGGTGGGCTCAACCCCCATCCCAGGTCCTTCCCGCATCCCCTGCCTCATCATTCACACTTTGCTTGTCCCTGGCCACGTTCCCCACTCTCTGGCATGAAAGCAGAAAAACCTCAAACAGAGCCGAAGGCCTCTTAAATCAACGTCTTTCCCAACTCAGAAGCTGTAAGAGGATTCATTATTTATATCGCAGAAACACAAAAGCTTAGCATATTTTAAGCTGTCTGAAATGACTTCAAGGCAACTCTTCCTCTCTCTTCTTTTTTTTTTAACAAAACACATTGAGATGTCTCCCAATCGAGTGGCAGGAGGAAACGCTTTTTCTTCCGAAACAGAAAATAAAATGGAGGGATTGAGGGAGAGAAAGAAAAAATCCCTGTGATCCAGCTTAGGATCACCAAGGAACATCCATCAGGGGACGTTCCCTGTGAGATGCTGGCATAACCCTTCGACAGACCCTCTCCTGACGTCGCATGGAGGTTATGGCAGTAGGAGAGGTGAAGGAGGCATCTCTGCTACTTCACAAGCACAAGCACACGTGGCCGTATCCTTCAGAGGCAGCAGGACAGGAGGTGCTGAGTGCTCGGTGTCTTTTTTTCTCTCCTTCTCCCCCTTTTTACATTTTCAATTTAGTCACAGCATCTCTAATTTCCTTAGATCTGAAGCCACCTCGTGAGACTGGAAGGGAACGATATTGAAGAAAGATGAGGGGAAAAAAACACCAGTAATCTTGTAAAAGTCAGTTTTGAAAAATCAATTTTCTTGTGTGACAAGATTTGCTTAAGGCTTTTCGTTCTGTGAAATCAGCCCATCATCCTGCGGGAACGCATGAAGGAAGCGGCAAGTGTGGTTTGGAATAACTCAGATTAAAGACTGCTAAATTAGGCTTGAGAAGCTGCCACCTCTCCTTGCAAAGGGAGAGGAGATCTGGCCAGAAGAGCCAACGATGCTCCCCTCCCAGTCACCTTCCCAGTCACCAGGAGCCTGTCTTGAAGGAGAGGTGACCAACGAGGCTGGGAAAACACAACCCTCAGATATCTCCGAACCCTACGGACGTTTAAAAGAAGCGTCAGCAGCTTTGCTTGGTAGCAAACTGTAAGGTCTTTGCTAGCACCCAGATTTGGGTGCAAAGTTTGCTGGAAATGAGAGGCTTTGGAGACAGGTTCACTCCGACGGTGGGAAACCGCAGTGCACGAGCAAAGTCTTGAAGACTTGTGAGGTTGCCAACTCCTGCCCAACGGGATGCTGGTGGTCCTGGCTGGCTGGGGATGGCCACAACCGTGGTGCACCCCATGTTTCAGTGAGCCCTCCTGAAACACGCCAGCAAAACTCCTCTGCCATCCCCCTCCTTTGGAGAGGCACCATCCAACGCAGCATTTTGGGCTGGCTGCTTCATCACTCATTTAATTTGGTACCTTTAATCGTTTCTACATCAGGGAGTGGTGCAAGAGTACAAAGCGCTTTCCTTCCCCCCCCTTTTTTTTTTCCTTTTCCAGCCATCAGACTCCTCCTCCTCTACGCTCTCTCCTAATTAGTTCGAGCTGCCTCTGAACATCTCCCACCCGCCTGTTCCCATTACCCTGACAAGCCAGGGGACGGGAGGACAAATCTCCCCGTCCTCACACCTCCACGAGCGAAGGGAGGCTCTTCCAACCCCGTCTTCCCAGTCTCACCTGGCGCTGTGTGCCTTGGTGGAGCCCCCCCAGCAGCCCAGCCTCGCTCCCCAGCCGCAGGGGTATTTGCACCTTTTATTTTACTTTATTTTTTTTTTTAAAAGCCTGTCTTTCTCTCTCCGCCTGCCACCCAGCCACACTCCGCGCCCTGTCAGAGGGAGCTGGCAGATGGGGCTGATGCATCACGAAGGAGATCTGAAGAATTCATTTCCTGTTATTTTTTTCTTTCCCCAGCTTTCATTTTCACTTCAGAGCAAAGGTCCAGTTGTCTGGGAGGAAGCTACAAAGACAAACCCGGGCAGGAAAACAGAGATAGTCAGGAAAAATGCTACAGTGCCAATAACTTGAGACCTCTGTGTGCTTTGCATTCATTTCAACTCCCGCTTTAGCTGCATTTTGCTATGTCTATAAATTAGATTTATTCCGTGGCTGCTGTGAAACGCCTGCGGGCCCCTTCCCCGCTCCGGCTTCTCTTCCCTCCCTTGCCGAGTTTGGCTGCGGGAGGCAGCAGGAGAGGTGACAGCCCTGCCGAGGGACAGCATATGGACTCGCAGCGTCCTGCCGCTGGACAGACGGCAGCCTCGGCCGTTGGAGGAGGAGGGAGCAGATGGGAGGAAGGCAGCAAAAACCGGGAGCGTGGGGGGGCCAGAGCCTGCACATTGGCATAAATGAGCAGTTTCCCCAAGCTGGACTGATGGAGGAGGATGATTCAGGGGGGGAGAAGATCCTAAGCGTGCCAAGAAATGGCTGCAAAACCAGAGTGACCGTTCCACCTGAAGATGCTGAGATGCTTCTTGTTTGGACCAGACGTCTGGTGAGCTGCTCCCTGGACCAGTCTCTCCGCAGCCTCCTGGTCAGCAGGGACCCTTGAGGCTCTGCAGGATCGTGTGGGGCTGCCCCGGGTCCCCTTGCAGTCCCCAGCGGAGATGTCCGGGTATTTTTCCCCTGCGAGTATGACACTGAGCCTGATGGATGTGGGGGAACGTGCCCATGTGCCCATGGACTTCACACCTTGTCTGCAGTCGCTGGCTGCTCTGCAGTGTGTTTCAAACCCTTGACAGTCCCTTTTAAATATTAATAGAGATGTGACTGTCGTTTAATAAGAGCTTAATATTGCAGCCTTCCTTGGCAGAGACTGCTGGGGAGACAAAAAAAGTGCCAATTAAGCAGTGGTCTCAGTGATCAGAAGCTCTGGGGAACGCAGGGTGCAGGGGGGATGTTCCCTTTTATTCTGGGCCTTTCACGAATGGGCAGAAGAAAGCAAGCGACGTACCAAACACACCAACTCCCAGGAGACATTTTTCAAAGCCATCTGAATTTCGTATTAAAATACATTCAGGTCTTATAGTGCCAGAATAGGGAAGATGGTCACTGCTGTGGCTTGGCTGCAGGCAGCGCCAGGCGTGCCCATTAAATGGATCATTTGCCACTTCTCTGTAAAAAGTTGCCAATGAAATGCAACGCCCTGAATCTGCATCAGCTTCCCACGATCCAATAATCCCTTCTGGCCTTTACAGCCTACGGATCCATGAACATATTCTGCGGCAGCTAAATGGAAGAGGCAGGGACAACTTTGGTGTCATGGAAGAGCATTAAACTTCAAATACGCCTTCCCCTGGCCTTTTACCCGGGAGCAGAGATGTTGTGCACATCCAGAAGCCCAGCTGACCAAGTGAAGTTGCTATGGAGAGCTAGCTGGAAGAGAGACATCTGCTCCCAGTGCCTGGGGTGATTTCTCCTTCTGCTCAATGGTCCTGGCAGCAGGAAACAATTCCCAAGACTCTTCTTTCCCCAAGACCCGAATTCATCGGTTCTATAGATGAAGCATGTGGCTTCCTCTTGCTCAGCCAAAATAGCAGGCATCCATCTATCAGCCCAGCTGTCCTCACTGCCTGGACATGGGAGTTGACTCCCTTCACTTGAATCCTGCTTTGGACGCATCCCTGGAGGCAGCCCTTTGGCAGGAGGGGACCCCATCCGTACAGGTCTGACCCCTGAGGAGTGAGCATGAGGAATTAGGGATGGGAATCCCCGGGTACCACACACAGCTCAATGACTCGCTGACCTTCACTCTGAACTTCCTCCTCTGCTGTAACCACACGCCTAGGGCAGGGCCTGTCTCTTCTCTCTTGCCTTGGGGATCTGTTTTGGAGAAGTTGGATCTATGTGTTCAGCCCATGACTGATTGACTGATGATGGATGTGCTTCTAGCAATCAGTTGGCCCAGCCAGCCACGTTTACTGGGGCAGTGAAGGTGCAACGGTTCACCCCAGCCAAGCAAGGGCTGGCCATCTGCTCATCCCCTCCTCCGTTCCCCGTCCCTTTGATAAGGCTCTCCCAGTCTTCTAATGCTCCTGGCTTTGCTTCTCTTCCACCCAATGTCACCCAGCAGCACGCACTCTGATCGACTGGCTCTTTGCCATGTAGCAAAGCAATGCCAAGCCACGAGGGAGCTGGTTCAAGCATCTTGAGCAAACTTCCAAGCCGCAGCGGTGCCGTTTCCAGCAGGACATGGGGCACGCGCTCTCAGAGAACTTGACTTCTCCGTGGCAGCCTGAAGCACCTCATGAATAAGTCTGGTAAGATGCCAGCAGGTCCCAGCACTGTGCAGACAAGACCCAAAGTAAAAAGAGCAGCAATGCTTTGAGGAGTTTGAACTTCTCCTCTGGGTTTGTTATAACAAAATGTGAGAATGTGTCTCCATGGAACGAATGCCTCTGAGATGGCGCAGTGTAAGACAGGCAGGCCAAAGCACAGCTGATCCGTATGGTTTTTTCTCCTTCTCTTCTCAGAGCTCCTCCATATCAGGTGCAATTTTTCCCTATCTACCCGCACCCCAGCAAACCTGCCACTTTCTCCCCCAAGACCCAGCAGCCAAAATACTTGTAGACCCATACTTGGGCATGACTTGGAGACAGCAGATCTGCCGAAGGTGCTTGGGCTCTTCATCCACGTCTCCCCTGAGGCTGGGTGGGAAATGCCCACCCTGCATCCCAACCAGAGCCAGGACCCTGTGGAGCAGGCTGGAGGGACGGGCCTGGCACTGGATCTCTTCCCTGTTGTTGCCCTTTTGCAACAGCAACAAGTCACATCTTTTTGTTTTCACCTGCGCAAAGGCAGAGGGAGGTGAGGACACCGCCTCCCATCAGGTGCATTCAAGGGGTCAAACAAGGTCTTTTCTACCGACCGGAGCCCACTGAGCAAACAAACGAACGCTCCTGTTGCAAGCCGAGCCACGTGGTGTGTCGGCGATGACGGGGGGGCTGAGGACAGAGGGATGCTCTGGGCTGG
Source organism: Aptenodytes patagonicus (assembly GCF_965638725.1). Lineage (NCBI taxonomy): Eukaryota > Metazoa > Chordata > Aves > Sphenisciformes > Spheniscidae > Aptenodytes > Aptenodytes patagonicus. The sequence goes on along the minus strand of NC_134971.1, from coordinate 7,899,785 downwards.
CTCCGAGCTCCGGAACAGCCTGACCAGGCACCCTGTGATCCAGGAAGGCGGTGTGGTTCAAGCCCTGACCTGCAGCTGTAGTTCACCAAGCTGGCTGATGCAGGAAGGTCTTCACCAATATTTGGGCAGGCAGCGCCTTCAGCTTCAGCCCAACGGGGGCAGGTGGAGCTTGCTTGGACCACACAAAATGTAATCCCCCTTCTGCTATAGGATGGGGAAGAAGTGGCGTAGCACCATCCCCTGGGTGGCTGTTAAATAAATGCTTCCCAGCTCCTTCTGACCTCTGCTTCTGCTGCAGCATCAGCTGCATCTTCTGCCACGTCCTACACAATTATGGAGAGTTGCATGTGTTGTTCACAGCTGCCATACTCAACGCCAGAGCCAGATGCCTTGCAGCAGCTGGGAAGGGATAGCTCTCTCTTTCCCTTTATGTCTGTTTGTCTGTCCGTCAGTCCCACACCCTGTTTTGGAAGTGCAATGGTCCCCAGAACTGCTGGAGGGTGGTGCGAAATGTCCCCCCACCTCTGTGACTACAAAGATAACATTATTTGCAAAGGTCTCTGCTAGCCTTGGGGGTGAGAGCACTGTATCAACGGGCGAGAGTGAGATATCTATTATTGCCCTGCCTGTACCAACTCCCCATCACTCTGCAAAAATAATCATCATCAGAGGAGTCCAAAAGGCTGAGCGACTCTGCCTCTTGCAATATTAAACTTTCCCATTTTCTTCTGCCACTTTAAAGATTCTCTTTCTTACTGCGAGTGATAAATAGTAACAGCAAAAAACCACCCCACAGACACACAACAGACATCAAAAGCCAAGAGGAGATTGGCAAATAGAGAGATCTGAAGTGAGCAGAGAGGAGGCCTGGTTGCGAGTCGGTTCACGTAGCCCCGACTTCTGTTGCTTTCCATTAATTTTACCCGCCATCACAGGTGGCAGAACAACGGCGACAGCTAATTACTCTCTCTCGCGTTCCCTTTCTTGCCTGTTCGCTTGCAGCAAAAGAAAGTCAGTAAATTCCCAAATTCCCCCCTCCCCATCCCAGAATCGTCCACTGAGAGGCAGAGGCACGTGGGAAGCGCATTATTAGAGGAAGACGAGGCGGTGCAATTTGCCCGCACATATGCTCGCTGCCTGGTGGAGCCGTTTGCTGCCGCTGCTCCTCCATCCTGGCACCATGGCTACGTGACGCTCTGCCTGCAAACGAGCTGGCAGAGGCAGGCAGCGGCTCGAGGCAAGGGGAGAGGAAGGGGTAGCTTTCCCCCACCGTCGTTGGGACACCAGGGGCTTTCAGCCCGATGTGCACGGCGCTAAAGCTGATGGGGACACATCCATGGAGGTGCTGCCAAGCAGCCCAGGTCCCCCTTGAGCCTTTCTTGAGCAGAAGATGCTGCACTGGCGGCAGCAGCCAGGAGCTGTGGAGCAGCGTTTTGGTGGGCTGAGCTGCTCTTCAGCTGCAAAGGGAACAGGCTCCGAGGCGGAGATGGGATAAACCCAGGCCAGAGGGGGTACGAGACCCTATAGAGGCCATAGGATATGTCTGTGCTTAGATTGCTCTATGTGGTGAGAGGGAAAACATGCAAACGAGCAAAAGCCCTGCTGCCGGGGTTAATTCATCCCTATGCCAAAAAACCCCCACTCACGCCTCACTGCGACGCCTCGCCAGCCCTCTGCCCGACTCCCCCCGCTTGCTTTTGGTGACACTGGCCTGTCCCGTGTCCAAAAGCGAGTGACAGCCCAGGTGACATCGCGGGCGAACAAACCCCCCTGGGGAAAAAGATGCTCCTCGTCAAGGAATCGTGGCTGCCAGCGAGGGAGGAGGATTGGGATTTCAGCTCCAGCTTCAGCTGCCAGATGTCCTCAGCTAAGGAAAGGAGCAGAGGAACCATGTCTCCAGCAAAGGACCCCCCCGCCCCAGCCCACCCCCAACACCATGAGATGCCAGCAAAAAAATAAAAACCACACGTATGTGATGTATTATATAAGAGAGCACGAAGAAAACCTCTTAAGGAAAAAGCAGCTGCCTTGATTTCATCAAAGCTATATTCTCTATGGGGGGGTTGGGTGAGGGCAGAAGGAGATTTTTGTCTCCTGGGAAATTTTGTTGAATTTTGCTTCTTTTCCCTTACCACCCTAACGAAGAGAGTGAGGAGTCTGTGCTTAAAACCCCAGGACTGGCTTAGCGACTTATTGCTAACGAGCGGCACGGTTCACGGATGCTTCCTAGCCGACCATCTTTGGGTGAAACCTTTGGGTGAGATGCTCGACCTCGCTTGCTTTTCCTAGCCAGAAAAACCCGGGGTGCAAACCCGATGCAAAACTTATCACCCCTTGCAAATTCAAGCAAGGTGACAGCTTACTTGTGTGTTTGAAGCAGGGATGGCCCTGAGGAGCTGGCTGTGGATTTATGCCCAGAAAAGGGGATTTATGTTGTTTAGACATTTTTCCTTTGTGTTCAGAGCTGTTTACTGACAAACATATTGGGAGGTATTAAAAATAAATGTCGGCTGAAGACCAAGATCTGGTATCTCTATCTGAGGATGAGGGAAGCCATAGGAGATACATTAGAGTGGTTCTCTCCCCGGGGAGAGAAAAAAATATCACACTTTGTGTCTGTTGTTTGATTTTAAGGCAGAGTAAGTTCATTTTCACCAGTGATGGAGTCCTGAGTGGCCCTGGGGATGACACTGAGCTCATGTTCTGCCTTTTCACACCTCCAGATATCTTAGTCCTGGGGCTCTACACGTCCCACCCCTTTACCCACCTTCTTTCCTAGTCAGTGGCGAGGCGCAGGGGGCTCCTTGCTCGGATGTCCCACTCTGGAGGACTCCAAGCTTCGGTGCCAAAACATCTGCTGCCTTTACATAGTTAGTGAAGAGCTTTGGGATCTTTTGGAAGGGAAATGAATCCCCCCCCCCCGCCCCCATCAATCAGAGCCATTAAATGGAAGGAAGCCCCGCCGAGCACTGCTGAATCCTGTTTGCTTGTCACAGTGGTAGGGAAAAAGCCTTGTGTGATGTTAACATGTTAAGGGAACTTAAGAAATGAGAAACCCAAAGTGCTTGTATTTTTCATGCCTCGTTTTTTTCCCCCCAAAAATCCCTTTTATGAGAAAGCATAACCTGAAAAAAAGTGCAATTAGTTTTGATAGTAAAGACCACCATGAAACGAGTCATGAAGCACTTTGCAGCAAAGCAGAAATCCCAGCGCTCAGGCAACAGGAAGGGTGGCAAGACACGTGGCCTTGGGATGGGCGAGAAGGAAAGAAGAGGGCGGCGGGTGGCATCTGCAGCTACAGGGGACAGAAAAAACCCTGCGCTAAAGAGGTGGCAGCAAAGACAGGAGAAGCGTGGCAGGTCCATCTGCTATTTGGTGGAGAAAAGCAATCCAGCATTGTTTTGGCCAGGGAGAGCCACGTACCCAGAGGGTGGAAACACCCAAGAGGAAGGAGAAAATCCAGACGGGAGCCTTCAAGGCCGCTCCACTGCACAGAGAATCAGCCCAGTGGGGGTGCAGGGATGATGTGAAAGCCCCTATTGCTGAGGATCAGGCTAGACGCCCCGTCTTTGGAGCAGAAATTTTGCCAGGCCCTTGCCACCGTCTGGTTCCTCAGCCAAAGGTGGTTGTTTTGCCTTCGACTGTACCAGAATCAATCACGGCGTAAGACCCACGTGGGACGTTCTCCCAGATCCTTCCCCAGATTGTCATGGGCTTCGTTTTCCTCCTAACTGTAAATATGAAAACAAGGCTATTTGTATCTTTGACATTAATTGGCTTCTCAAATTAATAATTCTTCTGTGTAACTAGGAATGCAATTATTGCTTTGTTGTGCTGATAGCAGATATCCAGCCGGAAGTAATCGGTCCTACCAGCAAACTCGATTGTACTAATTAAGCCGTACAAGTCTAACAGGAGGTAGGTCATGGTAACCTGTCCCCGGAGGTGCCTCCTCTGTTATTATCAACTGACGCTGTTGCAAAACCAGAACTGATGGCATGCCTGCGTGTGCACGCTCGTAACTTCAAGGCAGGAGTGATGAGCGGCTGATTGCAGTGGTGGGACGGGGGTGTACCCGGTTGCTGTGAAACATCTCCGTGCTGGCTCAGGCACGGGCCCTCCTGACCACGAACTGGAGCCAGGAGGCTGAGCACGATGCTCTCTTCTCCCAAAGGGTGATGACAACCCACCCTGCTTTCCATAACCGTATTTTTGTCTGCTTAGACCGAGAAACCTTTGAGAGAATGGGTGTTTTCTAATGCTAGCAGCCCACATACCCATACCCAAGAGCTCACGGCAGCGACTCTGCTCGGTGCAGAGCCATCTGCACACCTTCTGCAGTGAACAAGACCGACTGAATGCAACACGGTGAGCAATGAGCCTCACTGCTGCAGGATACGGCTGTGGTTGGAGTCCCGCTCATCAATCCCTGCAGTATCTTGATGAGAACTGATCAAGGGAGGTTTGGGACTGCCTCGGCGTAGGCGTGCAGGCAGGGAGCCCCGTGCACCGCCTTCATCCCAGACCTACTGCAGTTGCAAGCGATGCATCTTCTCCTCCTGCAATTCTCCCCCTGTGATGGCCTCATCAGTGCCAAACAGCCCCTCAACCGCTCGTGCCCTGCTCCGAGCTCACCGTGGCCAGTGGAGGGGCACTGAAGACCCTGGCTAGCAGCGACGATCCCACCCACTCAAGGAGAACGTCCCACTCAAGGAGAGGCCATCCCCTATGTCCCCCCATGTCTCCAGCCCAGGCACCTCTGCTTCGGCCTCTTCTGAGCTCTAATCCACGCTGCCGGGGTTAGAGAGGCTTACGGCGGTTGCTTAGGGGTTACACAGAGACAGCAATGGAGTTGTATTGTTCAAATCATAAAAGAGTATGCAAAAAAAAAAAAAAAGGAATTTTCCCATAATAGACTTTTCACTCAGCGCGCTTTGCTCATTATGTCCCCAAACAGATGGCTCCGCCAGCTCGGTGCCAGGCCTCTTAATCCACTCCAAAGCGCCAGTGAATCTCTGACCGAGGACTTGCTGCATGCAGCAAAATGTAGCAGACGGCCTAACGTGGAAGCGATTGGAGCCTCTCAGCATGTAACAAAATCATCAAGGCAAGAGCAGCACTGGGGAGCCATCGGAGCGGGGACGCTGGGAAGAGGACCGCGCCACAGCAGGTCTCTGCTGCTCTGCAGGGACCAGGGGCTGTGTCTGGCTCCAGCCATTGCATCCCCCGGCCGGAGGACAGCAGAGGCCACGGGGATGAGCTAGAACAGCCACCAAGCAATGATAAACGGGGGAGCAAGTGGAATAGCCACCAGAAACTGCAGCCAGAGCTGCTGAGCGCTCTTGGGTCACCTGGAGGAAATAACTTTGCACGGTGGGGAATGTGAGAAGCTCTCAGCGGAGGGCTGGAGCGAGATGTGCGGTGCCAGCGAGCAGGGCAGCTGCCTTACCTGTACTGGGTGACGGCAGGGTTGGCCTTGGCGGAGCAGTGGAACTTGACAGTGTTATCCTCGAGGACCGGCTGCGGCTCCACAGACAAGTTCACCAGGGGTGGGTCTGCAAAGAGACAGCGACAAGCCCGTGAGCGACCGGAAGACGTGGCACAGCATCCCCTTGCCTTGCCATCGGAGGCCTGCCAGGCTTCCGAGTCTGGAAAGCAAAATTTGGTCCTAAGAAAACATGGCAAAAGCCCCGAGACTCCTTGACGCTGTGATATAATGTTTAGGGCTTTGTAAGCCAGGCTCATGTCATGCACACTGCTCTCATCTTGGAGGGCTTCAGTAAATAAGACAGAAAGGGGAGCCACGCACACCACTCCATGTAGCATTTCACTTAAAAACCGTTAACGCCAGCTCTGATTCCTGTTTAAGGAAATAAACTTGCCTGCTTTGAAAAGCTCCCATTTAATATCTCGCTGTGTAATGATGATCTTTTGCCTATCTGCTAACTTGAAAGTGGCATTTCTGCTCTTTCATCAGCCTAATCATCTCTGCCAAGTCCTTACTGTTGTCACAGGCCTTTTGGTTCTTCCGACCAGTGCTCGGTTTTTCTTCTCCTTTTTACATGATAAGCATCTAAACGCTTTAGTGGCAAACAAAATTTAGGAGAGAACCGATGAAAGCAGGCGAGAAGAGAAAAGGGTGCAATGTTTAGATGGGGAATAATAATATCCAGACTTGTTTTAATTTTTCATGATGTCTGAGAGGGGGTGTTAGACCTCCAGCTTTAGGTTTTAAGGATGGGACCTCATTTGAGGGAAAAAGCAGAAAGAAATGGCCTTTTGGGGAGGTTTTCTAGGTGCCTGAAGAACCAGTTGTCCCATTGGAGACTGCACTGGGGCTGCGGAGAGGAGCTGAGGCCAGCTCATCGATCCGGCTGAGGGGCTGTCCTGCTGGAGTCTGATGCAGCATATGCAAAAATACATCCTAAAATACGATGTGCCATGTGTTCACCTCTACCTGCTGCCTCTCTCCTCTTCCTAAATATCTCAGCAACATCCTTCCCAGCTGGAGCATGGGGAAAGGCTGCAGTCGAGCAGCCACCCTGCCGCTCAACACCCAAGCAGATGGGGCCGGGGGTCAGCCCTGCTGACCCGGGGGAAGCGAAGCTGGTTGGCACCCCCTGGCCCAGGGGACCTGCCTTAGCACCACGGGCGGGTGGGCCGGCGGCGTGCTGCAGTGCCGCCTCCTCCGCTGCGTCCCCACCTCATTAGGCCCCGTGGTATTTACCCAGCCAGAGCCTCGCTTTGTTGCGAGCAAAGCCACCTGCCTTCTTGATGGGAAATTATGACGGGGAAATTATAGGTATTTTCAATTTACCCTAATCTCATTTTAAAATGTGCAATTCAAATGACAATAAAGATGGGCGCAGTTGGGAATATAAATGAGCTTCCCTAACATAACAGCCCAGAGATATATAGTGGGCTCCTAAGTCATTTGCAGGCATCCTGACACTTCCCTATTGTTATAAAACAACAGCTAATCACCTTCCTTTGTTAAGTATGAATCACACTTCTCTTTAGTAGCTTCCCCATTGTTTGATGGTTTAGTAGCTGTGCCTACGATTTACAGAGGAGCCTCTTTGTATTAAAATGAGCCCAGCTCCCTCCTGCACTCAAAATGAAAAAAAAAAGGAGATTAAAAAGAAAAGGAAAAAAAAAAAAGAGCAAAGGAAATGAATTAAACTCTTTGATCTTGCCTTTCACAAATGGGATTGGGCTTTCTAATATCGTGGTAGCTTCCCCGCGAGGCAGCAGGTGCCGTGGACAGCATGGGTTTGTGTGCGCGAGTGTGTTTTGGGCTATTTTAAAGAAAAAAAAAAAAAAAGTAACACAAATTGTAACTCATCAGAATGTAATTCCACTCGGTTACAATTATAATTCCTGCCTGGCTTCTTGTAATTAATTTGAATGATGGAATCAGATAGAGTCAGCCTACAGGCGGCCGGGAGGAAAGCGTGCATGCAAATGTTCGCACGCCCAGGTACCACGTATCCCCGCGAGCACGCTTGTACCGGGGGACCAGCATCGCTCCTCACCAGCCGTGCAGTCAGTGAGGCAGCTGAGCAAAGCCCTCAGCTCCCACTATTTTAAATTAGCATCTGGGAAATGATTGCTGGGGTCACGGGCTGAGCTCCACGGGCTGCAGGCACCGTGCTGGCTCTCGCACTGCCAGGTGCAGATCCCTCTCCGTGCTCCTCTCCCCTCCGGAAGCCCAGACAAGCCCTTCCAAACCTCTACCCTGAATCCAAAAGCAGCCTGTGGGCCAAATGAGGAGGAATGAGGAGCTGGAAGCAGACTGAGATGCCTCTTCAGCTCCGGGCTTTCACACTCCCCAGTGGGAAGCACAAAAGGGAATCAAACACTCCAACGCTACAAGGACAAACACAGCAGGAGACCCTCCAACACAGTGATGTGGCCCTCATTTTGCTCATCACCCTGGTCCACAGACCCTCCGCTTTCCTTCTCCTACTCCCACCTCCTGCAAAAAATACAGATGCAGTCAAATCCCTTCTTGCCATGAAAAAAAAAAAGGTGTAGAAATGAGCAGCTGCACCTGTGTGTGCACAGGCTTGGAGCAAATGGCTTTGGATAAGCAATAACCCTGCTCCTCCCCATCCCGGCACACTGGATGTGCATTTCCATAGAGCCACTGGGCTCTGGCAGTATAAATAGTTTATGGCATATCAAACTATTAAACATGATTTTAATCCCACTTGTGATGTTCAGCTCATAACTCACAGGATGCTGACTTTGATGTGGCTGGTGGAACGGAAATCACATTGAACAGATGTTCCAGCTGGAGTCGCTTAGTGTTTCCATTACAGACCCTGCTCTGGGTTGGTTTTTTTTTTCAGTTCCTTTTTTTTTTCCCTCCCCCCTTTTTTTTTTTTTTTGGAAGGGGAGGGTTTTATGACTCAGCTATTTCATTGCTGCTCAGATGGTCAGGCAGTGCCTGCATGAGATCGATGGGAGACAAACTTCAACTTTGCGTCAGCTGAAAGAGGATATTCTCTCCCACCACGCACATGTACCCTGGGTAGGAAATAACGCCCACCCTGGCGTTTCTTCGCTGAGCGTGAGCATTTTTCATGCTCTTTTGAGTTGCAAAAGAAAACAAAAGCAGGAGGAGTGATCTACCAGGCTGCTGCTTCCTGGGAGGGATTATTTTTGGTTCCCTGGGATTATTTTGCAAGGCCGTGTCTTTCGAACCCTGCAGCTGGGCAACGTTTGCTACGGTGTGAACAGTGGAGGCAGAGATGTGCAGGCTCCGGGATGAAATGCAGCAGGTTGTGCCGGGCTGGGGAAAGCTCACCAGCCAAAACCTGCTGCCTACCTCCTTATCCTTGCAGAAACCACTTCTTTTTTCCCCCCAAGGTGCTGCTTCTCTGCTAGCTGTTGGAAGAAGACCCAGAGGAAGGACCTCCTTTCATCGCTGGGGTGGTGCAGAAGGGTATGCCGCCTACCTTGCCTCTGCAGCCAGCCTTGCCCAGGACAGTTCCCCAGGAGAAACGAGTGGCCCAGATAATTTTTGTTTATGAAAAGTACCTTTAGCTCTTCACAAAGTGAAAGCAGCCCATTGCCTACCAGGTTGGGAGTGAAACCTAATGGACTGGGCAGCAGCTACGGCAGGCTCTTGCATCGGGGACAAAATCCACCCCACCGCAGGCTGGTTAATCCATCTTGGTATTTTTCTATCCCTCCATCACCCATCCAGCACTGGGAAATTGATATCCTCATTAGAACCCGTTAAGAACAACATACTTTTAATAGCTGGATAGGATATTACTATTATTATTACTTTCACAGCGTGGCGTATTTAAGGCTCGGAGTGGAAATTGGTGTTCTTTATTGGGTCTTTCTCTTTTCAAAGCAGATTCCATCAGGTTCAGGGATTCAGCTCACGTCTCCTGCCCCGCACTGTACAGCACAGTGTAATGATGTCTCCGGCTTTGCGTTGTTTGTGAGAACGCGTGTGCGTCTCCAGCTATTGTAAGTGTTTGCTGGCTGTGAAATAACCCATGCTATTATTTCATTTTATCTGGCCGGTTCTGTCAGGACACGCTATCCAGCGACCCAAGAGCCTGTTAATCTTCCGGCAGCAAGAGCTGGAAGTCTTAAATGGTGAATTTTCTGCTGTGCTTGAGTTTGTTCAGCCAGTTTTAATTGGACTCTGGAAAGCAGCTGGCATGCTAATATTGAACACCCTGCATTTGCAAATTGTTGGTAAATACAGCTGCAGGAATTGTGTGTGCAAATGAAGCCCGGCTGGAGGGAGGTCGGGATGAACCCAAGAGCAACAGCTATTGCAGAGGAGGAGGGAAGAGATCTGTGAAATGTGAATTTTTGAGGAAGGAAGACTTTGCTTCATGGATTTACAGTAAAGGGTAAATGATATGGCTCTTGACACACACCTGTCCCTATCAGATGGTGATTGACACTAGCTATATTTCACAGGAGGGAGACTTGCCACCGATTAGGTGTCTAACATGCTATCTCAGTGGCGAACAATACAAATAACTTACCGTTGAACAGCTTGTAAGACTGGAAACATGCGTTTTTGTACCAGAAACCTTAATGGGCCTTATCTCTGCTACTGGCCGGGTCCAGAGATGCTGCTTTCTTAGCCAAAGACATTTGGGATACATCCCTGCTCCAGAGACCCCAGAGGCCTGGATCAGGGCACACAGTCTGTCCACGTGCAATGCCCACCGACCACCCAGAGCATGGCAGCTGGTGCTGCTTTTGCTCAAAACCATGGACACAAGACGCAAAAGCTGGGAAGCAGCCTGTCCCCGTGGGTGTTCGTGTCCCTCTGGTGCCCCAGGGAGCTCAGGGGAGATGAGCTCTCTTGTCTCTGACTTCACCGTATCGACGTACCAGTAAATCCCAGTAAAGGGAAACCCCCAAACCCCAGCAACCTGCTCCTGACTGGAGTCAGACCCATGCGGGCAGCCCTGGGGCAGCGATGGAGAGAGCAGGGAGGCTGGGATCACACAGTAGTGTGAGGTAGTTCAGCTGGCTGCGTACTCACGCTGGATATCAATGGTGACGGAGGTCTCTTTCCCACTGGGAATGGCTTTGTTGGTGGCACGGCAGACGATGCTCTCCCCGTTCTCAATGTCAGAGGGGGCGACGAAAAGCGTGCTTATGATACTCTCCCTCTTGCCGTCACGGAGGAGTGTCTGTGGGGGGAGAAACAGAGATGAGAAAAGGCAGTTTCCTACAGGAGAGGGGCCCCTTCCCCTCGCCAAGAGTTGTGCCAGGCTCTGCACACACACAGCTAGCCCTCGCTTGTACGAGCTTCTCAGCCAAGCAGCGCTCTCTGCAGTAACAGTTTCTCTGGCTGGAATCTGCCAAGAAGCCTTAGGGGAATAGCATAGACAAATTTCACTGCACTTCCCTGGGAACTGGGCACTTAACTCCCATCTGCTTCGCTCCAGCCCTGCTGTGCCTAGACCGGGGGAATCACAGCTCCAGCGAGATACGTCACCCACCGTCCCAGGAAAGAGGGAGCCAGGGGACAGACAGGGCAACTGGCTTCTTGAACCTGCCCTCACTTGGTGATCACTGTGATGGGGACCTGAGGATGCCGGAGATGCAAAACCTCAAGCCTGGTACAGCAGTGGTTAACCAGCTCTACCTGCTCAGCCTTGGCACCTTGTTTCTTCCCCGGACTTCCCTGACTTTGACTTCCAGCCGTGGTGCCCTGCCATGCCTTTATCGGCGAGCCCCGGGATCCCTGCCTTATCAAACTCCTAATCCTCCTGCAAGTTCTTACAGACCATGGTCACGTCACCCTGTAGCCCTGTCTTTGGTAAACTAAACTGATCGGGCCCTCGGAGGCTTTCACGACGTTGCATGGTTTTCAATCTTTTAATCATTATCTGGGCTTTCCTCTGACCTCTCTCCGATTTATCAACATCCTCCGGGGACCAGAAATGCCAGAAAGACAGCTTTTCCCAGCCGTTGATAATAGTGGTAAATGCCCACGGATACACCCATCCCATAACTATGTATTTTGGACCCTGCCAGGCAGTTTTTCTCTCTAAGTCTGTATCCTTCAAGTTTCCTCCTCACAATGTAAGACAAGTGCTTTATTGAATTATAAACATATGGCAGCAAGACTAATGCTTTCACTACCTGGGTTCGTCGTGACACAGCGTTCACGCATACAGGTTTGTGCCTCTCAGGCACACTAGACAAGGAACGGTGCTGAGAAATTGTCATCACAATCAGCCCAGCAGCTGGGGAGAAGCAGGACCAAGACCTGTTAGTACGTGATCCTCAGGGCCTGAGTGCACCAACGGTCCTTCATTTCCCTGACGAACCTCATCTGGGGCCTCTACCCAAGAGCTCTTCACCCTTTGGCCCAGGAGCTGTATTTAAGCTCTGGCTCTAGCTCAAGCTCTCCTTTAGGTATGCTGACATGGGTTGGATTTTCTGGCTTGACTTCAGAGCTGTCTCATTGCTATTGACTTTCTGGGGATTGCTGCGCTGTTGGTTGACCCTGCTATGACCACCAAGCCTGCTCTGCTCCTCCTGTGCTGGTGCTGTGCCCTTGGCGGTAAGGATGCTGCCCTGTGCTTGCTTTATTGTCACCCTGCGTGCCCTTTGTTTGTGGAACAGCCCCACTTTTGGTGCTGAACCACCGATGTGGTTCACCACATCGGTGAACCCTAAGCCTGTGCAGGACCTTTCTGCCCCTACAGTGCCCCCGAACTCTGGGTTAGCCTCCAAACCCTGCAGGGTCCTCTAATATCCCCTATGGCTATAGGGACCATTCCCTGTCCCTTTCGATAGGGATCAGGGTAAGTATGGGGGTTTTCAGTCAGCTATGGCTATGCTGTACTGCCTGGCTGCGATTGCAGGGGGGCTGCATATTAATCAGTGGGTGGATTGGAAATTCAGAGAAACAAAGAAATTATCACTCAGTATAAATGGTTTCAGGCAATCAGTAACCTGAACAGTGTTTCTTCTTGGTTGACTGGATCAAATGAAATCTGAGTTGGGTTTTTGTTTTATTGAAAAAGCAGAAAGAGGAACACTGAGGACTGATCTTAAAGGGAGCCTCAAAAGGGAAAGGTTTCTCAGACCCCAAAACCTCCCATTCAAAAAATGGCTAAAATTGGCCATTAGTTTATCTGAAGGGTGTTTTTCTTTTTTAATGTTTCACAAGGTTAAGGCAGTTACAAAAATGGTCACGTTAGGGTTTCTCGTGCATGTGTGGGGACTGTGGTGCTTGAGGTGACAAGGTCTGACGCAGCTGGTGCTGGCTGACCACCCCTGTGCATGCCCGGCCCCGGAGCATCGCTTTTCCCTGCTCATGGCAGGTAAGCATTTGTAGAAGGGCCTCATAAAAATCTCCAATAAGTCAGGAGAAACTGAGGTTCAACATCACCAGATCAGTCAACACCATCCCCCTGACCCCAGGAAAAGGGGAAGATGCTTCCCCCATGCAGAACAGGACTCCCCTTCCGGACCATCCCTGACAGCCGCTTAAAATGCCATGGGAATCTCACATGTACTGCATGTGGGAGGGAGCTGCAGCCTGAAAGCTCTGCTTTGGAAGATTTTTTTGTTGTTGTTGTTGGAAATATTTTAAAGAAAAATAAAGGAGGGGCATTCTTTCTTCTCTGGTACCCATTACTTGTGGGTCTGAAAGGGAAAGGGCTTAAATGTTGGCTCCCCAGGGCCAGGTCTGAGCAGTCTGCAGTGGAGAGGAAGGCTTGGGTTGAAGAGAGTAAGTTATAAACAACTGCATGTCAATGGCCTGGATTTTAATTAGTTCCACTTGATTTGAGAGAGGGAGAGGTCAGTCCTCTCTGGCTTTAATTAGTGCTGCCTCTTGCATCGCACGCAGGGAGATGGGGCAATTTCCCCCTCTGTTCACACCCATCAGCCACAAGGAAGCAGCTCAGCTTCAGCTGAGGTATCAATGTGCTCTGCAGAGCGACAGGGAGGAGGAGAGGAGGGTGTTTTGGATCCTCTGCTTTTCCAAGCAGATCGGGACGTTGCTGGAACGAGGCTGGGTGGAGGCTTCACAGTGGTAGCAGAGGGTGAAATGTTTATTAAAAGATCTTCAAGAGCTTGAGAGGAATGCCTTTGACTCCTGACTTTGAAGTTTGCTTGCATTACAAATGGCTGCAAACTGACCCATTTTATGTCTCATATTTTGTTCTTTAGAAATTTTCATTAGAAATGTCAAGTGTTACTGAATCTTTAGCACTTACCAGACATCAGGCATCTATAAACAGGAGAACATGTGGGTACCCATTCTGAGTACACTGTTGATTGCTCTTTGATGTTTTCCTTTATGACCCAATAAAAGCTTTCTGTTTAAATTAAAAAATGCCAACAACCCTGACAATTCTTCATGGAAAATTGCAGCTGGAGGAGGGGACATATGTCACTGCAACCACCTTTCAATCCAGAGGTTCTGCTACAGCCAAGGCCAGGTCAGGGCTGGCTGTGTGTTGCTCTATACGGTATTAACACCACACCCAGGTGGGATTTTTGGGGGGAGAAGTGGGCATGCCAGGCAATTTATATATAAGCTGTGAGAGGGTACAAAAAGCCAGCCAAATTCAGAGCAGAGCCCATTTTGGTGACAGTTTGTGGTTTCTCACTTGCATCCTCCTGACTGTTTTCCTCCCAGCCTCTCCATCGGGAAGGTTGTATGGGGTGATGTAGGGTGAGAGTCTCAGCTCTGCAGAGCTGAAGGCACTGCCCTAGATGTTTTGGGGCTGTGCGAAGAGCAGCGTCAGGCCTGGTACGCCTTTCTGAAGCAAGGGAAGAGCACAGTGCGTGTCCCCAGCCCCATCCTGCCTCACCTTGGAGTAGGTGGCTCCATTGATGACTTCTCCTTTCCGCATCCAGATGATGGAGGCTGCTGGCTTGGCATTGTCCGCATGGCAGGTCAAGTTGAGGGGGTCTCCTGCTCTCAGGCTGATGATGGGCCCCCCCATAATGACAGGATCATCTGGAGGAACTGCAAAGAAAAAGCACAGAGGAGACAATTTGACAAATGTCATTTGCTAGCATTAAACCAACCTTCCTGGAGTTACCTGTGGGGTCTGGGCTGCCAGGACTGGACCGTGACCTCTCAAACCTCTGCAGCTGGCTTTGATGTGGCTGTGGGAGCATGCAACCCCACCTCACCATATTATAGCCGGCTTGCCTTTTGCTGCTTACATGAAAGCTGTGCCTCAGATTTGAACTACGGTGGCAGAAACTGGCTGAAGTTTTAGAGGGGACACGGGCCAGGTGGCTGCCTGAGCTTTGCAGTAACATGAAGGATCAAGCCTGTGGCAGAGAAATCCACCAAGGGCTACTAAATACTCAGAAACACCTCTGGCCCGGGATGTCCCTGAGCTGCAAGCTGTGGGAGGACGGAGAGTATTTGAAAGAAATACCTCTGCTTGCTGGCCCTATTCTTCTATCCCTCCCCAGGCAACTGTAACTGGCTGCTGCTGGACACAGGATACGGGGCTCGGAGGGGCTTTGGTCTGACCCCTGTTCCTCTGACTGCAAACTGGAAGGTAGGTGAGCATGATTTGGAGGAGAAGGGCAGGGGAGCCGGGTTTGGACTGTTACCTACTGCACTCAGGGGTGAACAGCTTATGGGCATCAGGAGTGTGGTTTCCCGACCGCCTGTTTTGAAGAGGGCTCCCTTGCCAGCCCTCCATCACAGAGGGATGGAGGAACCCCTGAGCACTCCCTTGCCCTGCTTTGATTTCCCTGTCACTTTTGCTCATCATCCGTGCTGCTGTCTTGCCGCACAAAAGGTTGTGAAATTCCTCTCGTTCGGTCAGACTCCCTCTCACCGCAGTGAGTCTTTTAAGCATCTCCCTTTGTGAAAGCAGATTTTGCCGGGGATGTCAAGGAGACCTTTAAGATTTCAACCTTCCTTTGAAACCACCGCAGCCTGACAGCCTGTGTGAGGCTGCATCCTCATTACAGGATGTGGCTTTGCTGGTATCACACAGCCCCTGGGCATCTTTGTTTCTTGTGTTGGGAAGCACTTCATACCAGAGACAAGGAGGGATGGAAATAGGGAAGCAGGAGATGAGGGGCACCTGAGCATGGTCTCATCTTTTGTGACTAGCTCTTGAAGCCTGGCATCTCTAAACACCCCCAGCATGGTAAGAGATGGGAAATTCAGCTAGAGAGAGTGGCTTCCCTTTCATCCTGCAGAGAGGACCTTTCATCTCTGCTACCCAGATTGGGTCCGGTCTAGCCAAGACCTGCTCTGAAGATGGAGAGGTCTGTACAGCTGTCAGTCTAGCTCTTCCCAACCAGATCCTTTGGGCAACCAGATGCAGGTCTTGCTACAGATAGACATGTTGCCCAGCCACCTCATGGCCTGTTTCAGGAGGTCCTGGGGCCCACGCAGCATTGGGAAGCCAGCAGAAGCGTGGAGGACACAGTGGAAGGGCATCCCTGTTGCAGCCCCTCTTGCCCAAGCAGAAGAGCTCATGCTAGCAAAGGGTGTAGGAAGAAATTGCTGCTTCACACCCAGCTCAGGAGCAGGTGGTGAAAGCCTCCTACCCTTCAGCCTCCTCACTGAGCGGATGCAGCTGGGGGAAACCTGCCAATTTTCCACCAAAGTGGAGCTGCTTTTGTTACAAGTCAGGGCTGTTTTCCCCCTCCCTGAGCTGGCTAGCACCAGGCTGAGCCATGCAAAGTGAATGTTGAAGTTGGGCTCTGAAATACCCAAGTACGTCTCTGCTTCTGCTCCTGAGCTGCCTTGGTGTTTTAGCTGGCCGAGAAATATTTAAAAACTCCTCGCTGGCTCCTCTAGTGCTGGGCTGAATTCAGGAGATGGAAAGGGATTATGTTCCCTGACAATTCAGAGGTGGCTGCCTGCATCGGCACAGGATTTGTAGGCAAGGCAGATGTGCTGGTTGCACACAAGGCTGGTCACATACACATCTGCCAAATGCTGTGAGTAATGTGATTTTTCAGCTCAGTGGGTGGAACCCAGGGACTGGGGGGGGGGGGGGAAGCTTTTCTGCGTTGATCCAAAATGTACATTTTTTTCAGGCTACAAGAGTGGAAGAAAAATGTGAAGATCTGTGGTTTGGGTTAGTTGAAATGTGTCAGCCCCTGAATATGAAAATGTGGAAAATTCTGCTTAATTCTGATGCTACTTAACTATTAAGGAAGTATTTCTTTCCACTTTTTAAAAAAACAACCCCTTCATTGGATGAGTTATACTGTTTTTAAAAAAACATGATATTTTTCAATAGTGTTTTTCCCCTCACTGAAGCTATTAATTGAATTTGACCTCAGCTTGTAAAATATTGGAAATTCATCTTGTGGAGCAGGGGAAAAAAAACCAACCCACAAGCTTTTCTCTGAAGAGCATCTCGGTATTAAATGGAAGGGACTTTTACGGTGGGTTGTTTAATATTCCTGACTGATGTCCTGTCCCACTGGCTGACATTTGAAGGCTTCTTTTTTTTTTCTTCAGTCACTGGCTTAACATCACCCCCTCAAAGCAGTCCAGCCTGTCTCTTAGCTGCCCATGAATCCCAGGGGATATGGGACAGGGAACAACCTCATGCATGGAACCACTTGTCTTCCCTGTGCCAGAAAACCTTGCTTTCTAACCTACTGTTCTGCTCCTTTTTCCCCTCTACTGGATTAGCAGCAAGACTCGAGGAGCTGCTTAAGGACATGAGAAGAAGAGAAGGAGAGAGAGGAGGTCCTGATTAAGTCTTCCCAAGTAAGTGGTTATCATCCCCCAGTTAGTTATTCATGTAGCCATGAGTTATTGATGGTCTCCAGGCTCACTAACCAGGGGATCTGGTTGGGGAGGAGAGGGTCTGATGAATAGGAATCAGCAATGCCTCTCAACAGCTCTAACTCCTGCAAATGAAGGATGGATGTATTCCTTCCCCAAACTCAAACTCCAGCCTGGGAGAGGAGGAGGAGGAGGAGGAAGAGAAGAAAGAATGAAAGATAAAAAGAGGAGAAGAAGAAAGAAGGGAAAGCGATAAGACAGTGGCACAGAGCCACGATCCATTATTTATCCACTGTGCTCCCAGGATTGGTTATTATAAGGCACCACCACAGAATCCGGTTTCCTAATTTTTAATCATGTAGATGTAGAAGTGCTAGCCTTCCTGATTAATACAGGGATATAAATAGGAAGAGTTGTTTGGGGTTGGGGGGTGTGTGTGTTATTCCTGACAGCAAAGAAAATGGGGTTAACCTTTACGTGCCTGCAAAGTTCAAAAAGAATGAAGGAGAAGGGATCCATGATGGCTCAAGCCCACCAGAGTAAGAACAAGCCGGAGAGATGAATGACATGCAGCTGCTTATGGGCTGGGAGTCCAGACAGATCATCCCCAAACAGACATTGCACTGAGACCTTCTGGGGTGGGAGGTGAAATGCCCCAGCAGAAGGTCCCCTGTTCCTCACAGTGCACTCAGGACCTCAGCTGGAGAACTGTTCTTTTCTTCACAGCAGTCAAAACTTTCCAAAGAAACAATGACAAGCCTCTCCCCACCAGAACCCTGTTTTTCTGTCAAAACACAGGGCTTGCTGAATATTTTTAAACCAGCCTTGGACAGGCATTAATCTGTTCTCCATAGCTGTGGGCTGCTTGGATGAGTAAGGACAGCTTGGGGTCTCTGCTCCTTGCCCTTTGGAGCGCTTTGGGAAAAGCACATTTTACAGCACATCAGCATAAAGAAATACAAGTAAATTTGTGTTGGTCTTGGGCTGTGCATTCGGCAACTTCTTAAATTAGTTGATTAGTTAGAGGCTTTCCTGCACACAGTCCCGCCCTGCAAGACTTAACTGTATGATTAATCAATGAGACCATGCAGAATTATTCAGCGCTGAACTAATACCCCAGGCTAACACTGCAGCTTTGGCTAAGAAATAACATAGATGTCTCTAAATGCTCTGGGCAGCTGGTCAGCTGGACAGTGTTGTGGCAAGCAGACAGAGCCTCAATTATTAGCAATATTTATTGAGATAACAGGATCCTCCAGGCAGACATCAGCTCCTGGAAGTGGAGAAAGCAAAAAGCCCTCCAGCCACCAGTACTTCTTCCTAATTAAGGCTGACTGCTTTTTGTTGTTGTTGTTGTGGCTGGTACCTCCTTGCTGCTGGGTTTGTGTAACAAACCTTCTCTTCTTGGGACAGTGTTAAGAGATTCAACCCCAAATGCTCACTGGTGGGGGAGGGCCACCCAGCTGCTGGGCTGGAGAGGCAGATACTGAGCAGCCCCTGAGGATTGCTCTGAGCCATGTATCTGCAAATAATGTTCGGCTGATGTTAAGACTCAGCACAAGTGTCCCCCCCCCCCGAGGAATGAGATCCCTTGGGTTAAGGCATCGCTGACGCATTGCTCATCTTCCCTACGGGGTCTGTGACACTCAAGGCTCCGGGCTCATCTTACATGTGTGTTAAGCAAATAGCAGTGACCAGAAGATGCTCTTGGTGATCACTACATGCTACAAACCATTAGAAAGTGCTTCCTAGCCCCGAAGCTGAGTCTAAATGTAGACCAAAAGCATTCCCAGCCCTCCACAGTAGTTTGCTAACAGTACTTGATTTGTGGATGTCGATTTGAGGACATCGAGGTGCTGGAGCGTGTCCAGAGAAGGGCAACGAGGCTGGTGAGGGGTCTGGAGAACAAGTCTGATGAGGAGCGGCTGAGGGAACTGGGGTTGTTTAGCCTGGAGAAAAGGAGGCTGAGGGGAGACCTCATCGCTCTCTACAACCGCCTGAAAGGAGGTTGTAGCGAGGTGGGGTTGGTCTCTTCTCCCAAGTAACAAGCGATAGGATGAGAGGAAATGGCCTCAAGTTGCGCCAGGGGAGGTTTAGATTGGACGTGAGGAAAAATGTCTTTACTGAAAGAGCGGTTAAACATTGGAAGAGGCTGCCCAGGGAAGTGGTTGAGTCCCCATCCCTGGAGGTATTTAAAAGACGAGTAGATGAGGCGCTGAGGGACATGGTTTAGTGGACATGGTGGTGTTGGGTCGATGGTTGGACTCGATGATCTTAGAGGTCTTTTCCAACCTCAATGATTCTATGATTCTATTCTATGATTCTACTTGGTGGCCCAGCTGTCTTCCAGCAAGGTGGCACTCGGTGAGAACACGAGGCCCCATGGAGATGATGAAGCCAAGCCAAACAAGGGTACGTTTGCTCCTGTATTTTGTCTCTACAGTAAGGAAAGCGTGGAGAGCCCTGGGGAGGCAGCCTGGAGGGATTCAGCTGGCTCAGCTGACCCTCTTGTGGATCTGGAAACTTTGCTCTGGTGCAGCCAAGTGTTTGCGTATTCAGACATCACATCGCAGGCTTGTCAAAGAGGCATGTTTGCCTCTTGTAAACAAGTCGAGCTTATGAGGGCATCATAGCACACTTGCTCTGGGTGACTGCACCCAGGCGCTGCCCTGATCTGCATACAGCTGCTTGCTGTGTGGAAGCTTTTGCAATACAAACCCTGCAAAGAGCGTTTTCCTTTGCAAATTCAATCTCTGCTCCATGCTGGGGCATTTTGAGTCCAGGTTTGCTGGCTGGCAAGGTGCTTGTGAAAGAAGCAGTGTTCAACCTGCAGCCTCTGTGGTCTCCTTACCTTCCCAGGAAGATCCTGTCCTGCTCCAAAAGGGAGCAGGCCCTTGCCCTCTGCAAGCGGTCAACGTAGCAAGACTGGTGGGGTGTGACTTTGACGATAAGCTTGGTGTTAATGATACTCAGCAAAATGACAAGTTGATTAGCTGCTGTTATCATTTTTGTGCTCTGCTTGGGACTGGTACATCCTCTCCTCTTCTTGATAACTGCAGGGAACTGCCTCCTCTTTGAAACCAACGTCTGCTTTCCCTGCCAGCCTTGGGGGTGTTTTGCCGAGGCCAGTGGTGTTGCTCTGCAAAACGTTCTTGAGATCTTGGGGGGTCTGGCCACACTCGTGCATGTTGAACTGAGTTTGGGACAGACACAGAGAAAGGCTGTGGAGCTGATCAAAGGGAAAGAGCAGCTTTCCTACCAGGTCAGATCAGAAGAGATTGGCTTGTTTAGTTTGGCAAAATGAAGGCTGGGAGACTATGCCTGGCTGCGCTGAAAGAACTGGGGGAAGGTCGGGAGAAGACAAGGGAAGAAAGAAGGTTCTTTGTTTCATCAAGTATCTAGGATAGCTTCCCAAGAGCAGGAAAAGGGGCTAGAAAACAAAACTGCTTTTAGGATGGAACTTGCTACACTGGATAAGAGAATCCCCTTATAGGGATTGTGTTTCTGGCAGTAGTTTTCCAGCAGACTGCCTAATGTCTCGCTGTATTATCAAGCCTGAAGGCTACAAATTGTGAGGGCTTAAACCACTGCAGAGCAGCTTACAGCTACATGAATGTTTAGCTTTTCATTTATCAGGACTTTACACATTTAGGATTCAGATTTTCAGCAGCTCTTCAGAGCTAGGAAGGATATAAACAGGCTCTTAAGTTTTGTCCAACGCTTTAAAGGCTGAGGTTTCGCTGTGTCTGAGTGCTGCCACAGGTTGTTTTTCAGGGCAGCAC
This sequence comes from Aptenodytes patagonicus, assembly GCF_965638725.1. Lineage (NCBI taxonomy): Eukaryota > Metazoa > Chordata > Aves > Sphenisciformes > Spheniscidae > Aptenodytes > Aptenodytes patagonicus. The sequence goes on along the minus strand of NC_134971.1, from coordinate 7,878,758 downwards.
TAACTGGAGACTTATGGCAAATCTGTGGGGCTCGGTAACCTGAGCTCTGGAGGAACCCTAATCCCGGACTGCAATTGCATCTTCCCCTCAACCACCTTGACATGCGTCCATTCTGCCTCTCCCCTTCCCGATGCAATTAGGATTGCAATCCCTTTGCAGATGAGGAACTTTGGCAGGTAAGGAAAAAGGGACAATACAGAGCGAGTGGTCTGAGTTTGCAAATGGGGTCAGCTGCAGGGCTGAGAGTCCTGACTCCAACTCGTAATATTCCCTCCTCCAAGCATGATCAACCAGATTTTCCTTTGCATGCTACATCTGAAACCTGGAGACCATTTCTGTCTGCAGGCTGCTCAGCAGGATGAGGTTCAGCTCTTCTGCAAGGAAAACAATCAACGAAGCTGCCTGTGTCTTCCTTCCCTACATAAGGCAAGCTGAAAAAATTCAGTCCGTGTTGCACACTCTCAATTTACAGAGGCCACGCTGGCTACGGTGCCAACGCTGGCACTGCTTCAAAGTGTACTCACGTGCTGCCAGCCTCTGGCCCTGCTGAGATTGGCGTGGGATGGAAGGCTGGTCGTTTGGAGGGTGCCTGCGTGACTGGCACCCTTCCCATCTCTCCCATGCGGAGCCCTGGCAGGGTCACCCACCCTGGGAAGGGTGCAAACAGGATGGGGCTCTTGTATGGCAATTGCACAGTCCCTGCAATATGGATGTGTCTTAACGAGCTGCCCCAGAGTCCTTGCTCGGACAGGGAGGGATAGCAAGAGCGGGGATGTTATGTCTAGAGGTCCTCTGCTGTCTCTCCTACATCCATGCTCTCCTGTCCTCTCCATGTCCAGCCTGCATCTACCCCAGCCTGATGCTGCTCTGCTGCTGGAGCTCTGCTGCCTCATTCTTCTTGCTGACCCAAGGGAGCTGAGCCTGGACAGCCTGAAAAATGCAGGGCAGCTGCGGGTGCCCTCAGAAAGGCGCCTGGCTGCTGCTGAGTGAAGAAGGAGAGGAAACAGATGCAGGCAAACAGCACAGCCTGGGGAAAACACGCTAAAAAATAAATCAAAAGAAACAAGGGGAGCAGGGAGAAAAATAGTGATGAAAGTTTAAGTAGTGCATCTCTTTCTCGGTCCTATTTGTCTTGTGGCACTTCAGTGTGCGTGTCTGAGTGGGAGGGTGGGTGGGTTGCCAGCAGTGATGCCTCCTCTCCATCCCAAGCGGACGCACGGCGATGCTGCCCTGGCAGCTGGCGGAGGGTGACAGCTCGGCACCCAAAGCAACCTGCATCCCTGTTTCCCTCCTGTCCATCTGTCTCTGCAGCTGAGTGCGATGCAGGGACCCTCCTCACATTAAGAAGCTCATGGGAAACAAACTGCTAATATTTCCTAAAAACTTTTTTTTTCTTTCCCCTAATGATTTATCTCTGTTTCCATCCAGCTGCTGAAAGTCCCACACTTTCTAGATTTCTTTGGGTCAGCAGGCTGGATTTCTCCAGTGGAATGGTGTCCTGCTGGAGAATGCAGATTCCTCAAACCCAGAAAAGCTTTGCAGAGATGGCTTCATTTAATTGCAGCAAAGCTCCACCCGAACTCGCCAGCTCAGCTCCACTTTCCCACTCTCTGCCCAGGAGGGGCTCGTCTTCCCCCACCAAATCCCTCTCCAGGTCATGTGGATGGCTATCACTGAAATACTCTGCTTTTTCAAGCTGAGAGGGGGTTTGGTCCCAGATTCTTTCCTAGAGAGGGTTTTAAATATTTGATTTTCATGTCAGATTGGAATTAAACCGAACTTCAAAGTTCTGAAATCCTTTGTGAGACCTGGCTCTGGGCAGCATCCATTTTTGGAGAAAACCCGAGCAGATCTGACACAGGATAAGCGAGCATTTGTATTCTACTGAAAAGCCTTTCACACGAGGGGGAAGAAAAAAGTTTTGGCAAACCCCTCTAAGCTTTAATAAACAGCCAGATGCTGTGCATGCAGGCAGACAGGTAGCTGGCCAGGTATTGATCGTTCACTTGAAATATTCTCTCCGCAAAGAGTAAGAAACTTAAAATTTCCTCTTCCAGTTGAAAGGAAAATACAACCCCAGCAAATACATTGCATTTGCCGGTTCCTCATTTAGTTCTCCCAATCAAGTCGTTGTTTGGATGGAATGTGTCAACAGCTACTGCCAAGCCCTAATTCGGGTCCTGAAGGAGGGAGCTGTTTTGCTTTGCTTGTGTCTATGATAAGTTGCCCCGGCTCTCCTTAAACCGAAGGGTATTGCTGACGATTAAGGAGAGAGGTGGATGCGTGACCTGCAGCAATCGTGAGTAATGGCTCCGATTCCGCCTGTCAGGGGATGGAGGAAGGTCAGGGTAAAGCTTCCCAGATGTGTCGGGAGGGATGGGATAGGAACAGAGGAAAAATTATCTGCCCAGCTGGCCTTGTAACCACTGTAATAATCAAATTCATTAATATGATCCCCTGTCACGCACCCACCCCGGCACAGGGAACTGCATACCTAAAAAAGGGGAAACTGAGGCACAGACTATGTGGTCTGCTTAACTGGAAGTGAAGTCACTCTGAATCCCAGGCTTTCCCAGCTGGATCAGCCCCTTGTCCCTGCTCCTGTGCAAGCCCCGCCACTCTGCCCAGCTGCCCTGCACTGAGACCTATGGCAGTCCCATGCTGGGAGCAGGGCATGACCCCCATCCACTTCGGAGGGAGGGCAGTGGGCTGCGGTTTGGGCATCCCGCACGGGCACGCGGGACTCCACAGAGGCTGCAGCATCTTCAGCAATCCTACACTGGACTACCGTTTAAGACAGCTTTGGGGGCGATGCTAAAACTAAACAGCACAGCCTTGCGTTAATCTGTCTCGGAGCCAACAAACACCGCTCGGCTTGTCAGCCAGCAGGCACGGAGAAGGAGCAGGGACCTGGTGGGTCAAGTCCCCCAAACCCACGGGCACCAGGGAAGAGCCATACTGCAGGAAAGTCCTCCAAGCACATCCCCCTCTACTGCAGCCACAAACCACCTCAGATACCCTCCCACAAATAGAAATACAAAGGGCTAAAGCAAAAGACTGCAAAAGGGACGGGTGGCATAGCCTGTTTCTTGTCTCCCCTCAACTGTAGGACATGCCTGAACCTTCTCCTGGAAGGGGGGACAGCCAGGAAAATCATTATCTACCCAATGTAGGCCAGCATCCCCTGCCTCCTCCTCCTCCTCCTCCCCCTGCGTGCGCAGCTCCTGGGTACAGACTGACAGATCAGAGAATGCAGGCGAAAAAGGGAATTCATTATTTTTCCTCTATGTCAGATATTTTCAAATTGTTTAAAAAAAAAAAAAGAGGAGGATCATTACTGTTCATTAAAAAAAAAACAAAAGAAAAAAGGGAAGAAAGCTCTGGAGCAAACCCTATGAGCTGGCCCCCTCCTTCAGCCAGCTGCTGCTGGTGGGAGCTGCTCTTAGATCTCATCTTCTGCAGGATGGGATGGGAGAAATCTTGCCTGCTCCGGCGAGGTTCAAAGGCCCGAGCCCCGTTGCCCACTTCTCACCCGCACGTGGGGTGCTTGCCTATTACCGAGAGCAGGTCTCATCTGCAGAGCACTGGGTCCCCGCCGTGCTCTGTGCAAATTTATGGCACTCAATCAAATTGGAAATAAATGCCTGCTGTGTGATCGTCCTGGTGTGCTCGCAGGGCACGTGTCCCCAGTGCTCAGGCGCTGTTGGTCCTGTAGAAACCAGGAGGTACCACAAAAATACCGTGACGCAGAGCACAGTTGGAAGAAATGGGAGACTGGGACTCAACTGTTAAGATTAGGGGCTTGATTATGTGGATCCATCCTGAGGCTGCAAATGCCTTGACCTCTGTTAGCCAACACCTCTTCTGTTAACTAGCCACAGGTACGTACCAGCCTAATGGCAAGTGCTGAGCCCTTACAGGGACAGGAGACCCAGCAGAGCTGAATCCTGCGTTTCCCTTTGGGTGGGCTTTGCTGGGAGCCCAGAGCACCAGCAAAGCAACAAATGTGTAAGGTAACGAGGTGAAGGGGGAAGGACTCATCCCTCTCCCCTGGTATCGAGAGCAGGGAGGGCGTCACCTCCCACTGCTCAGCACGAGGGAAAACTCCCCATCTCAGTCCGCGTCCAGGAAAGACAGTGGGTGGGAGATCCCCCGGCGATGGGCACAGCCTTTCCTCACTCCCTGCAGGGTGAGGCTAGCAAAGGGAGGTTTGTTTTTCGAGCCTTGCTGCATCTCTAGCCTCGATCCTCCGGGCTCCTGCCTGGTTTTCAGGGGCAAAAAAATAAAAAGGCGCTTGTGTTTCCAGCTCAGTAGCTAATTTTCACTGTCGTGGCCCTGGCACTGACGCAATCGCTCAGTCCCAGAGGCTCTCTGCCCTCCCTTCTCCGGGTGGCATTTCTCAGCCTTGCCCAGCTGGGATTTGCAGGTACCTGGTTTCAGCTGGCTGAGCTGGCTTCGGATGACGGAGAGGAGCCCTGCCTGCTCCCACCGACGCCGGGCACGCTGTCACTTGATTGAGAAATCACAGGCGTGCCTTGTCATGCCTAGACTGCAATTTGAAGACGTTTCTTCTACTCTGAATCTGGGAAGATTGATTTTATTATATTTTTTTTAAAGGTGAAAGGATGCTTTTTTCTTTTTTTCTCCTCTTTTTCTTAAAGGCCACAGCTTCATCACATGCTCCCCTTTAACCCATGCCCACCCCCCAAAGCAGTTGGCTATTACTGCTTTTCTCAGCTGCGGCCCAGGGCCGGAGAAGGAGGCAGAAAGCCTGGATCTGGCTGCTGGTATTTGTCACCGAGGAAGCTGGGAACAGGAGCGGGGTGAGAAAAGACAAGACCTTTGGCCAGGCTAGGAAAAATCCTCCCCGGCGCTGCCCATGCCTAGGACGTGAGCTGTTACTGCTGTTTCGTGGACGCATGATGCCGGTTCAGTTGTTCCCGTGGTTTCTCCCTCCCCGCTGTCCCCGGCTGTTTGCACAGCAAGCGAATCAAACCGAAGGAAAGGACGAAGTTGTTTCACCCCTGTTAACTTCGGGCGACTAGGAAGGGTAGCGTGCAGGATTTTAGGCTGTTGCCTGTGCTGAGAAGGCAGCGCTGCCCACACTGCTCTCCATGCACACGTTGGGTTAGACCTGCCAGCCACTGGGAAAGCTCCTATCTCACCTTTGCAGCTTGGCAGCAGTAACAAGAAGATCTCGACTCAACCATCCGTACTTGGGCACAGATACTTGCTCCCAAGCGCTGAGCACCTGACTTCAGCACAGATTGAGTTTGGAGGGACGGAGAGGCTTCCAGGACCTTAAAGCACGGCTGTCTGTGACGGAGACAGGCTAATGCAGGATCAGATGAGGACAGATGGATGTGGGGTGTTGCCTACAGCTCATCTCTACGCTGTAGCTGTTGGAAATGAAGTGCAGCCACGTCTGGTCTATCCCTTTCCAGCACCTATCAGGTACCTGGGCCAGGGTAATACTCCTGTTTGCAGGTCAGCAGTTGGAAGTCCTTGGAGATCCCTCCTTCCTAGGTGAGAATGGGTTGTGCATCACATTCAGCGATGCTCTTTCCAGCCTCTGTCAGAAGAGATTCCCACTCAGATCCCTGGCCCTGCTGCTGCAGAGGAATCCAGGGCAGCTCACGCCAAGGAGACCCACCAGGGAGGTGGAAATATGGTGCTTAGTCGCCTTGTGGTAGCACTGAGACAAGGACAACATGTGCGGGGGTTAGCTGGGAGTGGAGAGCTTTGATATGGGTACCAGCCGAACCCTCCCGGGTGTAAGACGCCATCAGAAATAATAAATGAAGGCCTTAGAAAGAGACTAATCCCCTGCCATGTCCCAGATCTGTCAGCGCTATTCTTCATTCCCATCTCCCCCAGTACTGCGACTGTGCAAAGCAGCTGGACTCCAAACCACCGTGGCATCCAGCACGGGGTCTCTAGCAGGTTAGAAAACACTTCTTGCCTGACACGACTTGCCCTACTCTCTTATGCAGCCTCTCACACCCCAAATCCTCCCGCTGCCATGCCGGAGAAGGTCCTAACCCCACTCCCACCTGCAGGGCAGCAGGACTCCTGCGGCACGCCACACTAACCGGCTGCTAAGTCGGCCCTGTCGTGGCTTTCCTTGTGCAAAAGTGTGATTGCAGCCAGACATCCTGCTCCAGCAAACAAGAAACAACCTCCCCATCTATATTTTAAGTGCTGTGCACAGCTCTGCGTTTAAAAATCAAACAAGCCGACCCACCGATGATGTTACCTGGACGACGGGTCCCACGTGGGGCTTGCTGAATGCCAGGGACGCATGTCCCTAAGTTGCAGAGGTCACGGTCTCTGCAGACCTTCCTTCAGCCACAGCATCAGTAAGGGCTGAGCAAATCATTGTGGATGAATCTGGCAGCCATCAGATGGGGTTTGATCAATGCGCTGCAATGCCTTATCTCCGACACTGGCCGGGGCGAGATGTTTCAAAGGAAACCAAAAACAGCCCTTCCAGGACGGAGCACGATCAATCACAATGTTCCCAGCATTGACACATGTCTGGGTTCGGTCTGAATCCGGTTATCAGGCAGCAGCACAGCTCAATCGCACGCCGCATGGAAAAGGTTCAGCCTTGCAGGTGCAAACTTTGAATGCCCTTGTCTGCCCTCCCGTCCCGCAGCCTTTCCTGAGATCATTCATCCTTGCATAAACCATCAGCAGACCCCCTTTTTAAGATAAATTACCCAAGTCTTTAAACCTCTGTTCAGAGGGAATTCCCCCGGGCTGCTGTTCACTGTCAGGTCCCCTCTTTGAAGGCATCCCCACAGAGCCAGACCCGTTAATACAGCTTGCCCTGATAACCTGCAAATTGCAGCGTAGTAGAAAAATTGGGTTGCAATGGCAGGAATCCTTCCTGGTGTCTGCTTAAAGCCATGACAGAAGGATCCGGAGAATAATGGCTTTGGTTTTGCTATGTCTCGGTGTTTTTGCGAGGGGTTTTCTCTGAGAGGAGCACAGAGATACAGGTGTCACTCCATCCTTAGGGACAGGGGTGCATGTGCAGCTGTTGTGGTTTAACCCCAGCCGGCAACTAAGCCCCATGCAGCCGCTCGCTCACTCCCCCCCGGTGGGATGGGGGAGAGAACTGGAAGGGTACAAGTGAGAAAACTTGTGGGTTGAGATAAAGACAGTTTAATAGGGAAAGCAAAAGCCGTGCACACAAGCAAAGCAAAACGAGGAATTCACTCACTGCTTCCCATGGGCAGGCAGGTGTTCAGCCATCTCCAGGAAAGCAGGGCTCCATCACCCGTAACGGTGACTTGGGAAGACAAACGCCATCACTCTGAACATCCCCCTCCCCTTCCTTCTTCTTCCCCCAGCTTTATACGCTGAGCATGACGTCCCATGGTATGGAATAGCCCTTTGGCCAGTTTGGGGTCAGCTGTCCTGGCTGTGCCCCCTCCCAGCTTCTTGTGCACCTGCAGCCCTCCCAGTCGGTAGAGCACGGGAAGCTGAAAAGTCCTTGGCTAGTGTAAGCACTACCTAGCAACAACTAAACCATCGGTGTGTTATCAACATTGTTCTCACCCTAAATCCAAAACGCAGCACTGTACCAGCTACTAGGAAGGAGATTAACTCTATCCCTGCCGAAACCAGGACAGCAGCTTAAAAAAACCCCAAAACGGGAGATTTTAAGGGAAATACAAGGGTGAAAAAGCAATGGGTAGGTTCCCTGGGCTTCAGCCCTCTAAAAATGGTGACAACCTTAATAGAAATGGTTGGGTTTGTGGAAGAAGACCAGACAAATCGAAGACAGCGAAGAGAAAAGGGACTGGAGAGCATGGGAAGAAAGAGCTACCAAAAAAAGCTGAGCTAAGGCAACCGCAGAAGTTGAGCTAATTCCATCTTCCCTGCAGCACACAGTCTCCTCCCAGCCCGTCCTGCCAGCCGGACCCTGACACCCGCGGAAGAAAATGGTACGTTACCGTTTCCTACCACCCCCTGATAAATTGATTTTGAAAGATGCTTTGCTTTACGAGCAGTTTACAGCTTGGCAACTGTTAATAGTAAAATAGCAAGATGCGGGAGGCGCTCGTAGGCTCACCGGGGTGAGGACGTGTAATTCATTAGGTACCGGAGCCCTCTGCTCGCTGCAGGACACGGCATTTCCTTTCTTCGCTGTTACTCTTGGGGAGGTACTACCTAGAGCTGCTCCGAAATCTGCTCCCAACTGTTCTTTTTCTAAATAGGATATTGATTTTTTTTTTTTTTTTTGACTGATGGAGTGTTTCAGGGAAAATGTCTGCTTCGGTGGAATTTTATTCTTTTTTAATTAAGGACTCAATAGCAAAAAGGCAACAACACATCAACAGGGGAAACATTTCGGTCGGGGACTCTCGTTCCTCTTGGAGGGTGAGAGTGATGGTGCATCTGAGCAGGTTTGGCCTGACCTGGGAAATGAGGCGAGGAAAGAGAAGGGAAGCGAGCACAAGGTGTCTGAGTGACAACTCCCAGGAGTTACTGTGGCAGAAACAGTTGCATTTCCTTCTGATTTTTGGTTGATTTTTTTTCTTTCTTGCAGTTCTGGACATTATTCCTCCATCTAACATCTCTGTAACATCATGGGTGGAAAGTGGCAACTCCCCTAAGTCTGTTCTCCTCCTTAGACCGGAGATGTGACTATTTATCCCCTGATACCACCTGCACAAAGCAACGCAGCCAGGACAGCGCTAACTACATCTCAACTCCCACCATACGAGGTATCTGCTCACCAGGCCCGTGTTCGGTTTTATCACAGCTCCGAGCAGAAACGACCCTGGTCAACCACGGCACAGAAGTCTCGGAGGACACAGAACAAGCTGGGAGGCGATGTTGGTTTTGTTAATGGCATATCAGCTTTTCATTCCTTGGGGGGGGGACAACGGACGGACCCATTTGGGGGGGGCTCTACCAGACCTTTCACGTTATTCCCACTATCCAAAAGCACTGGGTGCATGAGGAGCTCTCATTCAGTTTGACCCACAAATGGACCCCAAAGGCATTAATAAAAGTATATAATAAACCCATAAGTGCTAACAGAAAAATAAACACAAGTGCAGGAGCCCTGGCCCACATCGGAGCCCCAAGGCAATGCGCACGGGATGCTACAGCCCCCCTGAGTCTGAGCTGGTTTGGATCTCTTCCCGATACAGCCAAAGACAGCACGAGCTGCTGCAGGGGCTGCCTGGCCATCTTTGGCCACAGCTATTTTTTCTGGTGGCAGAGGCACAGAGCCGGAGGAGTCGGGATGCATTCCTGGACCCCTGGCAGTCGGGACATCCCCGATGCACGCTGCTCCCGTGGGAAGGGACACGAGCTGTCCCATCACAGCATCGCTGTGAGGAGGGGCTGGCGTTGCCTCCCACCGCAGTGGGGAGGCCACTTAAAATGCTCGGCATGTCCCATTGGCACCAACCCTCTTACGGCTGGACACGTGCCGAGGGCTGCCGGGAGCCCTCGCGTTACACTGCAATAGCTCTTGCACGGTGGAAGATGGATTTCCCCAGCAGGGCGTACAGATAGAGATGCTACTGGCATTACCAAAAGCATCCATCAAAGTCCCCCTCCTGCCTTCCGAGGTTTTAATCACTCGGGTCCTGGCTGCCGTCAGATAACGGGGAGAAAGGAAAGGGAAAGGGAAGAGAGAGATGAGAAAGCACAAAGTCAGTCTGTCCGAGGGCAGCAGCCGGGGGGATGTGGCGGGGAGGGCGTGCAGGGGTTTGTTGCGATGGCTGCCCTGCGGCTGAAAGGGGAAGGGAGGAGAGAAGCTCAGGCTGTGCTGAATGGGAAGGGAATGCCTCTTGGGAAGTTAGGCCAGTTTTGTTAAACAGGAGGTGCTGAGTTAGCACAAAAGGGGATGTTTGGAAGATGTCAAAACAGACGTTTTGGGTTTTCCCATGCCTAACCGTTCATTTCGGAAAGGCTCACGTGAAATGTGTGGACGCTTTCAGGAATGCGTATCCCTCTGCTGCCCTTTCCCAGCCGAAACCCTTTGCCAGCTTTGACTCGTACGACAAATAACTCCCAGTGAACTTATCGGCAATGGAAAAATGTCACCCAGCTCTGGACCCAAAGAGGGATGTGCTGGAAAGCCACCAGCTCCATCACTTTATGAGCTCTCATTTTGAGACTAGCTGTGCCTTAATGAGCAGAGAGACAGGCAAGGCATGTTGGCCCGGAGGCGGTGGGTTAAACGGTGGAGAGCGAGCAAGAAGAGGCAGAAAGCTGGGAAAAGGGGGACCCAAGTGGTGGCTGGTGGGGAAACTGGCTGGGAACGATGAGGTCCTGGCTGGGTGCGTGGGCCTGGGAGGCAGGGGAGCGATGCAAAGCTCTTTCCTTCACTCCCCACTCGTCCCCGTACCACCGCACTGCCACCGAGCAGGCGGTTCCCAGCCCTGTCCCTGAACCCCCTCCGTTATTAATGACAGCCCGACGGTGCAATTTAGCAAGCCTAATAATTAACTGAAAAATTCATGAGGTTCAAAAGCAGAGGCCGCTCAGAGGTGGATGAGGGAGGGCTGGGGAGGGAAGAGACGGCGGGAGCCAAGTCCTACCTGCTGCAAGAAGGGAGAGCCAAAGCCTGGCCTGTCCCTGCGGGACCAGCCCACCCCGGGCAGCAGCAGATTTAGGGGCAGCATCCCACAACAGCCCTGCAGACGCAGGCAGGGGCCCCACGCGAATGCCCAGCGAGCTCCTCGGCAGGAGTGACAGGCAGAGCTCCCTTCTGTACGGCCTGCTCCCATGGAGCCGGCAGCATCTCCTCGCTCGGAGCCGGCCTCTCAGCAAAGTTTTCTCCTTCGCTTTCGAAGCATCGGAGGCAAGGACGGCACATCGGGGGAACTCCCAGCCCCCAGGCACTTGCCAATCATCCCTGAGACACTCCGGCTAATTATTTTTATCCTTCGTGAATCGTGTGGCATACAGGAGGTGCGGAAAATAGGACATTCTCGCTATCTCTCTGTCTCCGGTGTAGGCTAATGGTGCCTGTAAATCGCTGCTCTGTGTCAGGGGATCACCGTTTGTAATGAGGCTGAGTGTCGGAGAGGTTGAGATTTCTGATGGGCTCCACGCTGTCCATGCTTCTTCCTCCCACGCTTTGCTCCGGGGGGGAATTTGGGGGTGTTTTTCCCGTGAGTGAGGATTTTCCTTCCCCTCCTGCCCATCCTCATCCCATTAACTGGCTTGCAGGACTCCGGTGGGAGCGAGGCAGGGGTCTCCACGAATAGGAGATGTATGGACTAGCACAATTTGCAGGCTGGAGTGCCATTTCTTTTTGGGTCTGCAGACCACCGTAACGGTCTGAAAAGTAGCCCAGGCAGAGGCAGACGATAGTTTTAGCTCTGCAGAGCACATATTCATGTTATGCAGGGAAAAAAAAGGTTGTCTCCCCTTCCTGCCTTGCCTAGGCAAGAGGAAAGCGGTGAAGACCAGGAGATGCGCTGGCGCTTTCCCTGGGCTCATACCTCCCACGCTGAAGATCTTTGGTCCCGACGGCTGGGAATGGTACGAAGTCCTTCAGAAGATGGAGGGCTGTTGAGCAAACGATGCCGGCGGTGGAGGGTTTGCCTGAGCTGGTGGCGGGAGCGAGCTGCGGGTGCTCTCCGTGCACAGAAAGCCTGTGCAAGCCTGAGCTTGCAACGTGGGCTGGGACTGCGGCATTGCATGACCTAGATACCCCATCCTTGGCGGTCACAGACCTGACGGTGCAAGAGCAACACCCAGGCAGGTGAGAGCCTGCGGGAGCTGCGTCCACACACGGAAGAATTCAGGTGGCAAAAACGCAAGGGAGAGGAGAAAGCCCCATCTTTCCCACCTGGTGACAAACAAACCGGCTCTGCTTGTGAATATCTTCAAGCCACTCCAGGCAGCAACAAAAGAGTTTGTTTGTTGTTTACCCACTCAGAGAGGAGATAAGGTCAGGAAATCACAGTTGGTTTGCTGCAATCCTAGAGGGGAAAGTGAAGCTAAATCTGGCAGATGAATTACTCGCTATTGACTGTTCTCCTCCTCAATTATTACTCCATTTTGCGGTAAACCTCCAAAACACACACAAAAATTTCTACCCAGGCCAAGACGATGCTCTCTCGCAGATCCCACCGCTGCCTCGCCAGCGTGCAGGAGTCCTTTTGCACAGCTTGAGTCAGGGCAGAGCTGCTCCCGAGACCTGGCAGAGACAACCTCCTGGAGGAGCTTTTTGGAAGTGAGTCGCTGCCGTCAAGTCGGCGAGACAGGTAGGAAATCTGCAAGCAGGGATGCCGGGACTCAGCCCAGACTGCCTCGTCACAGCTGGATGCAAAATACCATTTGCATTAGGTTAAAATCTTGAGTAAATTGAAATCAAAGGAACATCTGCTGCTTTTTCATTAAGCTTGTGTTGACACCAGAGGAGGGGGACCATGGAAGGACAGATGGAGAGGAAGGGGTTGGGGAGGGTGGCTTGACTCACCACAGGCTCTTGAATTGCCTGCGGGCAGGAGCCCTGTGCTGGTCCCAGGCTGGTGGCACCTGGCAGGCGCTGGGCATTGCGGTTTGGGCAAAATGACCTCAAACAAGGAGGTCCCTCTGCCTTGAGCGTTGCTTTCCACCCCAGAGAGGGGTCAGTGAGTGCAGGGTACAGCTGCCCACCTGGCAAGTCATCCCCTTCCCAGAAATGGGGTCTATGGCATTGCCGGGAGAGCTCCCAGGGCTCTTGGATTGCTTTTGAGAGAGGAAACGCCTTGCTCGGCTTCTGCAGGGTGGAAGGGATGGGCAGCGAACATCTGCTAGCTAACTCAGCGTCACCAAATCCGTAGCAGCTGTACTGTGCTTGTCGCATCATTTCTCACTTTTCTTACAGCCCAGATCCTAAATCCATTTGAAAAGAGGATGAGCGGAGCCTTTCATCACAGAAAAACCAACACATTTCTAGCCCTCAGTACTGCAAAACTTCAGAACGTGACCCTGGGATGCTCCACCAATAACAGAGGCAAAGCATTTTTATTTTCACTAGAAATTCTCTCACTTCTTCACGCAGTCTCAAAGCTTTGGGGACCTGACATCCGATTCTGGAGTGCCTCTTGTGCATCGCAGCCGTTTCTAAGCCTCCCTGCGACAGCATTCATCCTGGTGCCTCGAAGCAGCAGGTTCACAAACAAACCCTAGCCTCAAATAAAAAGGGTTATACACATCTGCAAACAGCCTTGCTTGCGTCAGAGCTTGTTTTGGGGATTGTTTGTGAAGAAAAAAACCACCAAGGAGCTTTCCATTTTGGGCTGCTCAGCTCTAGGCTCGGGCATGCTCCTTCTCTTTGCCTACCAAGGACGCGTCCCCACTGCAATCGTCGATGTGGGGCTGCCTGCGTGGTCCCTGCATCTGCTCAACCTGCTGTCCCCACCGCATCCCACCCCAGATGAGCACCCCCCGGCCCGTGCCGGAGCCCCGGCTGCAGTACTGCTGGCGAATTCACACCATTTGCAGCCACGCAAGTGAGGAAAAGCCTAATCTGCACGGGATATTTTGGACTGCCACTGGTTTTTGGGGAGCACAACTCTGGGAGGAGCCGCGGGCGGGACTACGCTGCAAGTTCAGATGAGGTAGGGCTGTCCTGTGAGAGCAGGGAAACGATGGACTCACGGTCCCAGTCCCAAGTCACCTACATATTTGGACCATGCTGAGGCTGTGGCAACAGGTGCCACTTTTACCTGCTGGAGAGATATTAGCAGGTACCAGCTGCCATCTTAGCCCTGACATTGGTCACTACGCTCCAGCCCTCCAGGGCTAAAACAAGCACTGTGCCAGCTTACAGTGCAGAAAACACAAAAGCATCCTTCTAAGCCTCTGGGTTTCCTCCGCACACACAAGTTGCCCCTGCGGGTCCCTCCGGCAAGCGGTCCGGCAGCTCCTCCAGCATCGCCCCAAGGTTTCCCAGGCTGTGGCTCATCCTAGCTGCACCAGGTCCTGCCAGCCCTTCTCCGGGGCCCTGCACGAGCTGATTAGGACCGCGGCGTGACATTGCGATTTGCCACCCCCACCTCATCCGAGTCAGTAATTGGCTTGTCATTATTTCCCTGGTGATTTTGTCTCCAACTAAATCGCGGTCCAGCATCCCCAAAGAGAAAGGGACTGGCGTACCCTGACCGCTCCTTGCTGTCCCCGTTTGTTTGAAAGGAGCGGCCGACTGCCAGTGAACTCTGTAGGGGTACCCAGTGCCGCGAGCATCGCAGCAAAGCCAGGGATTAATACACCGAATCCTCTGTCCTCCTTTGCTCTGTTCTTGCAGCCTCGCTGAACCGTATGTGTTACAGGCCCAAGCTGAAAGCAATTAGGGCTGACGAGGCACTACAAAGACCGGCTGGAGATCCTAACCAGGAACGGGGCGTGCAGCAACGCGGAGAGGTCAGGAGAGTGGCGAAAGGAGCAGGAATACGTTAAGAAAACATATGACTGATTACAATGGAGAAAAGGATGCTGCTGCTTCTGCCCTGGGCTTATTTTTTTACCAATTCAATTAACTCTTTATTCACAATAAAGAGTGAATGCAAAGGCAGGCTGAGAAACAGGGCAGGGAGAAAACCTCACGCAGGGATTCAGCTCTGCCATGCCTGGAGGGGGTCTGATTTCTCCTCTTTTAGACCCCCCCGTGGTGCCTGGGATGGTACGACTGGCTTGAGATGGCCTCCTCTTCCCAACAACCCCCTGCGTGCTTTTTGCAAATAAAAACCCCCAACACTTGCCAGTTTCCAAAAGTGATTTGCTTGAAAGAATTGTCCCCAAAGCAAAAAGCATTGTTAATTTTCTCCTTCACTGCAACAAGGCTGCTGGAGGAATGAGGTAGGACTCCAGAAAGATGTCCCAGCCCAGCCCAGGTGACATAGCTGGCTAATTCGCAGCGCTCGTGAATATTCAGGTGTGACGTGAATAGCGAACACTCGCTTTCCTACTCTGATTCCCCAGGGTAGGACCTGCAGGAGGAACATCCTCTAACACGACCATCGCCAGCCCCATCTCCGAAGAGCTAGCGCCGTGGGAAGGGAAATGCTTGGGGTGGAGGAATGGGAGCAGCACAAACACCCTTTGAGGGTGGTTCTGCCCTTTCCACCTCTCTCTCTCGGTACCTGTACCTCCACCCTGGCACCTACTGAGGGATCACACAATGCCACCGCGAGGCAAAGCGACCCGCACCGCCGGCACCAGCCCTTCCAGCCCCGCTGTCCTGTCACCCTGTGAGCGGCGGGCAGGAATCCCCGCTGGCTGCCAGCTCCGCAGTCACTGAAAAAAGCAGGCAAAAGAGCTCATCGGAAATCATCGCGCTTTTATAGAAAGGATAATAAACTCCAACATTTCATTTTGGGCAGACAATATGGAATTTTTCAGTTTTCCAATGACAAAAAACCTGAAAAAAGGAAGGTTTTTCCCCTCATTTCAACTCACTTATTTCTCTTCTTTCTTCCCCTCTGGAGGAAAGAAGTGGAACAAAGAGAACAAAACCTAAAACCTTGTCAAAGACTTCACGTGAGCTTCTTCCACTGAAACAACAGAGGAAAAAGAGAGTGTCTCGACCTGTTCACTCCAAAAGCTTTCAGGCCAACCACTGCATCTTTGGAAAGCATCTTCCCAAAGTCCATCTGAAGTATGCCCTGTGCCCACCTCCCTCAAATGCTGATGGCGCGGTGTATATTACCAGCATCCTTAGCCACCGCAGAAGTACTGCCAGTCACTGCACTTGGCCCGTTTTGGCCCCATCTAGAGGCCAACTGGGAATTAAAGCTCAAAGCGGAGCTGCCAGGATGGAGGTTCAGCCTGCAGACACTACCTAGGTAGCATTAAGCCAGAACTGGGGTGGAGCTCCCGGATTAGGGGAAAAACCAGGAGTTGCTAAAGATGCAAGAAGGGACCCCACATTCAGCGCGACTTTGATCTGGAGGATTAGGAATGAGGCAATCAGGTAACGGTGGAGAAGTTGGTGAATCCGTAATAAGACGCAATTTGCAAAGCCTGTCAAATTCAATGAATTTTAATTGGAAGGATAATTTATCCAAAGGCTTGGGCCAGAGACTATATTATTCGTTACCTCCACCATCCTCTGCTACACTATTATTTAGGATGATTCAGCCTCCTGCTCGGGAGAAGCAAAGCAACAGTCCACGTAACCCGCCCCACACTGCCACAGCCAAAAGTTTGTCTGCATCAGCTACTTTCTGGATACCTACAGATAGATTCAACCCCCCCCCCCCCGAAATCACACTCTGCTCACCAATAATTCTGTTTGTGCTGAGAAAAAGAAAAAGAACCCTCAAACCGTCTGATGATTATTTCGTTTGGCCCATTGCTATTAAAAAAAATCTCCAAATTCCTCGTTGCGTCATTCTTCCTAACGCTGAGCGCCAGCCTTCACTTCGGACTTACTAAGGCACGCCTTAAGTGCAAGCAAGCATTGGGTTTAGCGTCGCTGGGGGAAATCCACCCCTCTTGCTATTGCTCTGAGAAAACCCATGCCCTGAACGGGAAGCATGCGATGAGCGCTTTGAGCCGGCTCTCTCTCTCGCAGGCAGAGCCTTTAGCAAGCTTATTAAAGCTAGTGGGGGGGTGCTGCAGACACCGGAGGTTTGGGTCCTGCCCTGTAGTTTTGTGGCTCGGCACTGTAAGAGCAGGAGGAGGCGGATGAGCGAGAGGGAGATGCGAATGCAGATTTCATGCAGAGGCAAACCAGAGAAATGGGTTGTTGCCGCTCTCCGTATCTTTTTGCCCAGTCAAGTACCGCAATCAACACAGAGCATTATGAACGAACCCAGAGGCAACTCTGTGGCAGAAAAGAAAGGGAAGCAGATGAAAAAAAAGTGGTATTCTTAATTTACTCCAGTTAATTTTAGCCTAATTTGATCACAATGTTCTTCTGTAAATATCGGCCCTTCTTTAATAAGTCAGCATTCGCCACGGAGGCTGCAATTGCAATGTAATCACCCTGTGTATCATAAAAGACTTTCTCTGTTAATTGTTAGGAGGAACTGGAGCTATTCTGCGGCAGGTATGGGACTGCAAAGAGACATAATTATAACCAGATCTAATTAGTAATTATAACAGACCTCTCCTAGAAATTTTTTTTTTTTACTTAAATATTCCCCCAGTTCTCCTAACAAATTTCAGTGCTGCTGTCAGGAGCACAGTGGGTCGCACACCGCCGCCGTGCCGGGACAAGGTGTGGGCGCCAAGCACGGCACCCGGGCTGCTGGGCCCCCGGACCCACGCCCTCACCCCGGTACATGATGGAGAGCCTCAGCGCCGGTTTCTACGTGAGGGAAGGGAGCCGGGAAAAAAATGCAGTGAGGCAGACTGAGACAGGAGAGGGTGCTCTCGCCGCAGCGATGGAGGCACGGAGGGAAGCGGGGCGTGCTGGTGCCGGGGGGACTTGCAGGGTGAGGGGGCCCGCTGCCTCAACCCACATCCTCAGGGATGGTCTTCCTCCCAGAGTTTGCAACAGCAGCAGAAATGAGATAAGGTGTAAAGGAGATAGGAAGAATAGGAGATAGGCTAAACAGAAAGCTGGGAGACAGATGGTAATGGCTCCGATTTCATTTTTCCGCTGTATTAATGGACGCAACCCCCCCAAACATCTCCTGAGATACAGCTCCTGCCTCCAGGAGGGAGCCCAGGGCTTCTGGCCACCGACACACACCACAGCGCATCACAGGAGATGCAGCACGGGAGATAGACTCTAAGTCCAGGGAGTCAAATGGGGACATACACACCCAAGGTGGCAATTTTCAAGGCAGGTGGGCTTGAAAGAAATGGTTTCGTTCCAGTGGACATCTTGCCCGAATCAGCCTTTTTTCAGTTCAATTGTAGCAAGATCCTTCATTCCAAAAGGGAAACTTTTCAAACCTCTGCAATTTTACTCTTCCATTCTTCTTGCTGCCTTTGCACCAGTCAAAGGTACCTCTGAACAGCGCTAGGAAGCAAAGTACCTCCAAGTCCTGCCTGGGAAGCCGAGACAGAAGGCCACAGAGCCAGAAAATGGAGCAGCCTGATCTGACGAGCCCGTGCACAGAAATCCTTGCTCCAGATTTAACGGGAGGTTTCCTGAGCCTGTAACCCCTCTTCCAGCTCTCCCAGAAGAATCACTCAGAGCAGTGGGTGCTCCCTGTCCTCCCCACCCCACCGCCATCCTGCTGTGGACATCTTTCAGTCAATGACTGAAGCCCCGGTACCACCCAAAGTGCTTCAGAGGAAGGAAGGAGGAGATGCACAGCTCGACCTTTACAGCATGGTCAGGCATGACTTTGCTGCAGATCTGCCCAGATCTTTTTTGGTGCAACCTCATAAACTAAGCAGAAAAGTATCGACAAGCGGGCAACTTTAGTGACGGAGGAGTGGGAGATGTCCTAACGTGCTCCTTTCTGTGAAGGCAGGGCTGAGAGGAGCTAGGAGTAATTAAACACAGCTAGCTGCAAGACGGACTGGATGGCCTAAAAGGATTTAATCTGCAAGATCTAGGCTCTAATTACTGGGCTGCACCAATTCTAACCCATATTATCCTAAGCTGATGCACTATTTTTTAATCTAGTTATTTCCTCCCCAGCAGAGCCGTCTCCGGGGGGCCCGCTTGGGCAGCAGAGTTAGCTCACAGCTGGGTACGGTCTAACTAGGCCAGCACTGCGGGACTTCTTTATGATTTTTTATTTTTTCTGCACGTCTCAGTATCATTCCCGGCAGGGAACACCCGCAGACGGAAACGTGCGTGCGACACAGATGCACGTGTGGTGGGGGGAAAACTCCTGGCTGCGCGAGGAGCAAGAGGGATGTCATTGGGGCAGGGGGAAGGCCAAGGGGATGCAATGCTGGGACCAGACTGGGACCAGGCTCTGGGCTTGCAGCTAAAGCCAGCTGGAAGGGAGAGAAGGATGGAGATGCGTGTGGAAGGAGGAAGTTTGAGGCCTTGGAGAGACCTGGGAAGGGGTGGGTGAGGGACAGTTGGTTGGTAAACCTCTAGGGTTGCTGAAAAGCACCCCTTATTGAACTGGCACCTTGCAGATCCCTGAGCTGACCTGCTGGGAGGCACCATGCACTGGCCAGCCTGGCTCCCCGTCCCACGGCAAAGCGTGTGGCTGGGAGCAGCCCCTGCATCTCTGCTGCAAGCAGAGGGCTTTCTCGCTCCGGCAGCGAGCGAGCGACTCAATCACTACCCTGAGATGCGTACGGGAGGAAGGGGAGCGCATGTTAACAGTGCAAATCGCAAAGCAAGGCATGGAGGCTCATCAATCCCCTACTGCCGCTGCGAGAGAGAGATGCTAATCTAAGAGCGCGATGCTAATCCCAAGCAGCGTGGATGCGCATTTCCTTAATCCGGAGTGCCACCCCCAAAACGAGAGCAAGCCCATTCGGAGCACATCACTGCGATTCAGCCGCCGGCTCCCGACACGTTCGTTGCGTGCGGGTGGAGAGACCCGCCACCTTCGATACGCTCCGCATCCTGCCACCTTATTGCCGTGGTTCCCACCTCTCTAATCAGGGCTTCTCGCTCCGAGACGGCGCTGACCTCGATACCTTCCAGTTCGAGGCCCCCCCATTCGAAGTGATTCAATTAAGCCCTGGTTCAGAGAGAGTGCTAAAAAAGAAGGGGGGGGGGGGGGGGGAAGAGCCCAACAACAACAAAAAAACCACCCTCTTGAGAATAATTTTCTTCTATGGATTTTTAAGACCAGCGACTGGAGAATCACTTTCTCGTTTTTGTGCTGTCTCTCCAGTCAATAAATAAGAGGGAAATAAAGGATTTCAGAGAAAATAGAATGCAGTCAAAAGGTAAATTGTGGTCTTAAAAGCCCCTAAGAGACTGTCACAGACTTTGAAATGTTTCCTAGTTTGAGACCATTTCTTCCTGACTACATGGTTTCCGCTCCTCAATTTGCATCTCTGGGAGGTAATCTTTAAAACTGATTTTCCCCTGGTTGCATTTCATCGGCAAAGAAACTAAACAGGCTGCTGCATTACAGTAATAACATCAACATTTCAGCCACCTTCGCCTTAATTATTTCTCTGTCTTGCCAACAGAACCAGTTAAATGAGATTTATATTTGGGTGGGGAGGAGGGGGGCCCAGTTGCATGTGCGGATGGGTAAGATAACCTGGAAAAAGCGATTTCTCCCTTGTTATGTGTCACCAGCAGTAAAAAAAAAAGTAAAGTAAAAAAAAAAATACATGAGGTAAAAGGTTTGGGCCATTTAAGTAATAATAATGTCACCATTTCACCTGTCTCTTGCTTAATTATTTCCTTCTCTCGGCTCCGCCACCTGAACCAGTTTAGATAAGATTTCAGCACGGATAAAGAGGAAGAACCTGTATTCTCCGAAGCAGATAAGCCGCTTTTTCCAATGGAAAGGAAGAGAATACGGCACTAAAGCCTTCCTGCCGTCTCCTCCAGATTTATCAACAGCCTCTTAGCAAAAGTCTTGCCACTAAAAGCTTGTGAAGTTTTGCAAAATACTACCGGATAAGAGAAAAGCACTTGTAAAGACAAGAAAGGGAAGCCAGAGCGTGCAAAGCAGCCTGTCAGCATCCGTGTCCGGCCAACACACACTCAAGGTCATCCCAAAAAGCACCGCGGAGGGGGAAGCAGGGGTCTAGCTGATTGCTGCCCGTGTTTAAAGAGAGCCTAGAGGTTTTGGGAAGGTCTCCTTACCCATTCAAGGTGTCAAAGCTTCTGACTTGGCTGCACTTGAACCTTAGCCCCTTCAAGACCTCCTGCTCTGACCTTTTAGGTCTCCCTTCCTTCTAAGACGTGCACATCCAGCTTTGTCCATCACCCAGGTGCTTTACAAGGCTCGCTTGCCAGGACAAGCCAGGAAAATAGCTCAATAGTACATAAAGTCCTCTGTGACCTTGCAGCCAGGGAAAGAAGCTAGGTACAGAGGAGGGCTCTTGCAAGGCTGAGGATGTGGGTCTGGCAAGCTAAGGGCCCCGGGAGGTTCGTATTCGGGTCCAGCCCTGTCAGTGAAGCGCTGGATGCTGCATGCCTGCCGCTCGCTGCAGGCGCTTCCAGCTAAAAACCTTGCCAAGCCACGTGTTCGCGGCTGCCAACGCGTGCCCAACACACCCGCAGATGGGATGCTCGCCTGTGTGCAAACATTTACAAACACCTTGAGCGACTCGCGAAGATGCGGCAGGTTGCTGGAAGCTGTCCATCCACAGGAAGGAGCGGGTGTGGAGGCTCAGCGTCATGGAGAGAGGGTTTGCCCGAGCAGGATACACTGCTGTGAGCGGTGAGGAAGACGATGAGATGCTCTTGGCCTCTCTGCACTGCACGACACCACTGGTACCCCAGAGAAACATTTTAAAAGTAAAAGAAACTTCTCTCCGGATAAAAAGCTGGGAGTCTCTCCTTCTCTCCACTGGTACTGCAGAGTCTATTTTTATTATACGATTTCCACCCCTTCAGCGGCTCAGATATTCTGCCTGCATTTTGTTGCTGACCCTCAGGCCAATCCTCAAAACAATATTTGCTCAGGGTTTTGTGCGTGTGTGTGGCTTTTTTTTCTTTTGTTTTAATAAATTCAGGGCGGGTGAAAACTTTCCCTCTTTCTTGATTTATAACAGGCTGGGGAGTGATCACGCATGCTTGTGCAAGAAGGCAAGAGGGTAGGGGATGAGAAGCGTGCGTTTCTGGGCCATGATGCGTGTGCAGGGGAGAGGAGGAGAGGAGAGCCCTTCCTTGCAGGCAAGAGGGACGGGTGCTTGTACCCGTGCACCACCTGCCTGCAGCCTGCTGGCTCACGAGGGATGAGAAACCTCCTGCAGGAATTGCCACCCAGCTCTACGCTCTCCCTTTTCATCCCAAACTTGCCAGCTCTCCAACCCAGGGGAAGCTAATAGGATGCTCCTGCTTCACACCACAGCGGCGGGGCTGGATTCGGCCCCGTGCCTCTTCCCGCAGAGCTGCCCTGCTGCCTGCTTATGCTTATAAGCTCCTTCAGCTTCCCTTTGCCTGGCCTGGCCTTCCCACCCTGCCTCGCGTCTGATTATATTGGGTCTGCATGTGTAAGTACAGCCTCCTGCCATCCTAATCATCTAAAGTGGCTATTTGAATAACAGTTGTTGGTGCCTGTAGTTTCCTGTAATTTCCAAAAGGAAACAAACCCATGCAGACTGCAATTTTGCGCCTATGAATTTTGAATGAATATCTCCAAGAGCCTCAATTTCTCTCTCCCTTCCTTCCTCCCCTCCCCTTTCCACAGCCTCCCAGACCCAGTTGAGCGAGACGCCGCCACTGAAGGGTCTCAATCGAGTGGCTCCTTTCAGGGGGTGGATGTTGAGCTAGCGAGGCTCGATGCCTCCTAGGAGAGACACGGGCGTTCAGCCGGCAAAGCACAGTGCCGCCGGCAGAGCTCGCTCACTCGCTCGCTCAGGGACCTGGAGGAGGAAGGCGGCTGGATTGCGCCCAACCCACGGGAGACCCTGCTGCACAGCAGGACGAAGCAGGGCGTGAAGGCAGAAGCGTCTTCCAAGCCTCAGGTGTTGGGATTTTTCCCTGCATTGCCGCCTCCAAACTAAGCTTGGGAGGTCCCTCTCTACCCACCAGCTCTGATGGTACCTGCCCCTTGGAGATGCCGCTGCTGCTGGCCAAGCTCTTCACCTTCTAACCCAGAGCAGCTGTAAAACATCTCTCCTCCAGAGTTGATTTCCATGACAGCGACAGTCCCTATTTGTAACTTTCTCCCTTTCAAGTTTCCCCTCCTGGTCTGCTGCATGCAGTTTTATGACAGTGAGGGTTCTCCTTTTTATGACATTGTTGTTTTTAAAGTGTTTTTATCACCTGGTTTTATTACAAAATTACCGTACAGCACCCCAAGTGCCACAGCAGCGAGGGGAGAGTGTGGCTCTGGAAACGCAGCAACTCTTTCCTGAACGGTTTGCTGCCTCGCTGGGGAAGTAGCTATGATTTGGTGATAGACGGAGAGATGCTTGTTATCCAGTATATTTTTATCCATAGATATATAAAGCACTTTGTGATCCCAGTGGATACAAGGCACTATATAAATGTAAATCATTATCATTAAATACCTTCTGCATCTTTCAAACCTACCAGTTGGAATCAAATACATAACGGGGCAGCTGGTATCTGGGCTTTTGCTGGTGAACCAAACGTGAGAGGTGTGATTTTTGTCTTTGTTAATTAAAAGTGATATCATGAAAGACTTTATTTTCTCCTTGCAATTTTTCATGCTGCCTCCAATTCGAAAGTCACTTCTCACCCACTAGGAGAAATCTCTGCAGACTTCCCTAGCAACAACCTGAATAAGAACCAGCCACCTCGGGAACGCGGATGCTCCCCGGATTATCCGAACCCATCTCAAGCTGTCCGGCGTTCATCCCTGCTGCATCGCTGTGAGTTAAGGACAGCGAGAGGATCCCTTGTGTGCCACTGGGTCGCAGGGAGGAGAGTTCAGGTCCTACATGATTTATGACTCGAAGGAGAATATAGACACTTGTCTCCAAAACTATGACTCTGCAGCATTTCTGCTCGGCTGCTGCCCAACCCCAGAAATAACTGACCGCAGAAAACCTCTTGGATGTTATCCACATCGCAGCCGTAACTGCAATGAACACAGGCTACAAGGCAGATCATGCTTATAACCCAAAGTCTCCTGTTTCTGCTTCACCCCTGTCCATTTTTCCTTTCTTTAAGGGAGGGATCTGAGCCTGAAGGACTCGCTCAAGGTCATGCATGGAGGCTTTGGCAGCACAGAAATGAGCCCGGGACCCGTATGTTTCCATCCAGGCCATAAATCACTGGATTCCCTTTCCACCCATACAGCCGGGAGGACAAGCCGAGCAGGCAGCAGGCTGGGTGCCCCTTCCCTGGTTTTCCCACCAGTGTGAAGCCCATATTCTGTCGTTAAAGCCCGTCTTCCTTCCTGCATCTTCAGCAAACCCAGCCGGCTGCCAGCTACTGACAGCTCCTCCCCGTGGGAATTCTTCTCCAGCTGCATTACACCCAGTGTGATGCTTCCACTCCAGTTTCTGCTTCCCACACCCAGCTCAACAGGAGCCTCGGAAATATCAATCGCTTCTTGGGTCATTGCTGCTGCCGGAGAGCTGGCTGCACTGATGCCCCGGGAGAGGGATTAACCCCATGGAAGCAGCCACTGAAGCGGTGGGCAGCAAGGGGTGGATGCTACAGCGGTGGGGACCCCCGGAGCCACGTGTCTGGGAGTCAGGAGCCGAGTCTAAGCTGAAAGGCATCAGTGCACTTGCCAGGGAAGGACGCTCCATTGGCGTTTCCTAAAGGGAGGTGACTGGTGCAGCAGGGCCAGGCTACACTCAGTGATGTGATAAAGGGCAGGTCTTGGTCCCAGGTGCTGGGGACCGGCAGTCCCGAGCACCCAAGGGACCCGTACCCAACGATATTTCATTTCTGCTCATCATGACAAGCGGAAGGGATGGAGTTGGAAACCTCTGATGTGTCATAGGTCTGAGCCCTGGCCTTTAATCCATGTCCCTACTAACCTGCAAGCAGTGGCTTATAAAAGTTTTGCAATATTTAAAGGAACAAGGTTTTTCCTAGTTCCCAATTTTTTTCCTCCCCCCCCCCCCATTTTCCCCAGCCTCTCATGAGTTGCAGTCTCTTGCTGCCCAGGGGAGATCTTCCATTTAGCTACATTTTCCTTTCTCATTTCATGCTGTAATGGAGATTCATCATAGGTGTTAAATCTCTAATTTGCCATGAATCCCTTGTCTCTCTCTGCAGAGGTCAGAGTTGAACACCTTAGAGGAACCCGATAGCGCGGCTTCATGCCTGCCCCCCGGGGGGAAACCCTCAGCCTAATTCCCAGGAGCAGGGAGGAGGATGGAGAGAGGGGTCCTGGATGGGTCATCCAATGCCATGTCCATGCTTGCCCACCTCTCTTTGCCACCTAAAGCGGTCCCTCGTTTGTGATTTATCACCTAAAGCGATCCCTTTAGGTACTGTGCATTTTCTGCAGTGTCTGGGGTACTGCCTCCTACACCCCGCTGTAGCTCAGCACCCACATCATCGCCCAGTACTGCAAACCAAGCCACCTACTAGTGAATTATCAAACTACTCATCTCACAGCAGCTTCTAACGCCAGCCTGGGCAGGGACCGCATCCAAAACTCTTTGCGCACCTCAGTGAGGAAGCACCGGCCCAAGGCAGGCTCTTGGGAAGCAGCAGGGTGGTTGCTGTCATCTCAAACAAACTTGAGATGTCTGCACGGTCAACTGCTAATCTGAGCACACCGGGCACCTTTTAACGTCAAAAAAAGAGTAATAGCCCCTTCCAGAGAGCCATTTGTCCAACCTCTCTACCTTAGCACAAGATGAATAACCTGGGGCAGGGGAGGTTATTTGCCTATCAACTACAAAGGACACCCACAGGTCAGTCATTAAGATGCGGCTATCCAGTTTTGATGCCCAAGTTGAGCTAAAAGGAATGCCACAGCCCCAAAGCCATCCCCGTCCTACCATCAGATGGGAAGCTGACATCCGTCAGACACGCTGACAGGCGCATCAAAAGCAAACGCCGCTCAGAAGTGCCAGGAAGAGATAGCATTGCAATGGATTTGTAACAAGAAGAGAGATTCATCACAGGGTTCACCAACCCTTTCTCCACCATGACCTGGGGAAGATGCCGGTCGCAGCTGGGAGCTGTGCTAGGAAGCCTGAATTTTATCATGGCTGGCAGAGGAGCTCAGAAACAGGCCGAGCAGGAGCAAGGCTGGACAACACTTAAAGGAGGGGGGGGGGGGGCAAATGCAAGACATGCAAAAAGCAACCCAGGATAGGGCTGGCAAAGCTCTCGGACCCAAGGAAACACATCCCTCCAGGCTGGCCACAAGCAGAGGTCCAGGGTGGGTAGGCATCCTCCAGCAGGAACACCTCAACAGCCACTTTATGCATCCTCTCCCGAAGCGTTTTCTCTGCTTTCGTGGCTGGCCCTGTCCCTGCCGAGCCTCAGGTTCATTTTTCATGAGGGGGGATCGATAAGAAAGCGGGGGCTGTCGCTCAGGTGATGTCACGCTTCGAGGGCCTCATTCTTCTCCGCCAGCTGACAAGGGGAGAGGGAGTCAATACTTTTGTCAGGTCACTAACAACCCACCAAGTTCCCAGCGGTGACGGATCCCCTGGCTGAGCAGCCACCAAGTGCAGCCCGAACGCATAGCGCTGCAATCTATATCGCATCCACGCGTGCATACGTGAGAGGCAAAAAAGGAGCTGCTGCGTGCACGTATAATGCAGATACTGAGGAGCACGTGTAGGACACAGATGGGGGAGTTTTGTCTTGATTGGCAAGCGGGAGAAACACGTGTAGGCGTGCAAAGCAAAGACAGATTTGCACGTGCGCGGGGTTTC
This sequence comes from Aptenodytes patagonicus, assembly GCF_965638725.1. Taxonomy (NCBI): domain Eukaryota; kingdom Metazoa; phylum Chordata; class Aves; order Sphenisciformes; family Spheniscidae; genus Aptenodytes; species Aptenodytes patagonicus. Next base: position 7,852,403 of record NC_134971.1, on the reverse strand, counting down.
TTTGTGTGATGCAGAATGCAAGGTGTCAGCGATCCAAAAGGGCATAAAGCAGAATAATCTCCCCTCTCCACAGGCACTGCATGGAGCAGGAGCCATTTGATGCAGTATATGATGCCAAGGGGAAAGGCTCGCGTGATGCAGAGGGAGCACTGGCTCCCAGATGTCTGATGCAAACTGGGGAGGATTTGGGGGTGAGATGCAGAGAGGTTTGTGCCCAGAGCAGGAGGCGGCGCAGACGCAGCAGTACAAGTGAAGAGCAGAGCAGGACGGAGGGATTTTGACACACAGCAAGCACACCCCCCACCCCCCCACCCCCCCAATCATTTCACGGCAACTTCACGGTTATCATAGCCAGGAGTAATTGCTCACCGCTCCTGTGCGAGGGGCAGGGAGGTGGGCAGAGCCAGCAAGAGGGGCTGGGAAGAGGGTAAAGAGATGCAGCCACCACTGCATCTGAAGGGATGACAGAGAATCAGGAAGGCTTTTTATCAGCTCTATGTGCTTTGCGTCCATCAGCCCGGTACAGACGGGCAGACTCTGCATAGAGAAGCCAAAGGCTTCCTGTTCGATAAAAACACGGGTCAGGCCCTCCCCGCATCAAGACAAGAAATCACAGATTGGCGCAAGAATCCTAACATTAATCATTTCTAACCATGTCTCTTCCTATTTACTCCGTGCTCCTTCAGTCTTCAGCATTCAGGTAGGAATGCTGTTGCGGCTCTGAGGATATGAGCAAGGTGAAGTTTGATGGTAGAGGTGGTATCTGCTGGTAGACCAAGTGATACAGTTCAAAGAAAACAGATGGGCTTCCAGGCACACAAATCTTCCTTCGGTATTCAAGCCTGGCTCTGCGGCGCCAAAGGCTAGCCATTAATTTACGTGCAGAACAAGATGACTTTAATGGTATCACCTAACCCCGGGGCCCAGGGCTTTAAGAAAACACGAATTTTGCAAGACTATTCATAAAATGGTGTGAGCCGATAACACCGGACCTGGGTTTGAGGGAGCGGAGGCAGCATCTGCTTAGTGCTGGCCTGGCCCAGATGAACTTCACTCTGTGCAATTAAAACAGCAGCCACTGCTCAGGTACAGCCCTGTCCTGTTGGGAAGGAATATATTTATCATTTTTAATGCATTCAATGAATATATGTATTTTTAAATTTCCTGGTCACGCAGTGGCGTGTTAACTGTGCTTATTGGACTGGGACAGGCTTTATGCCCATCAGGGTGCTGTCACAAGCAGTGTGCAAACTGGGCTGTCTTTGCAAAAGCTCCAGGTTTCCCCGTGACTACTGGAAAACTCCCTCCGGGATCCTTAGGGAAGGGGCTTTTCACATTTTCACGGCGACTGGGCACGCTCGCTACCTTAGCAGCCCTACTACGGCACAGCAAAAGCAGCAGAACGGCGGGTATATCTGTAATGTGAAACAAACCCCTTTCTTAGCTTTCCTCTCCCCGTATTTGTGTTATTCTACAGCAACGAGGTTGGCAGAGCCTGAGGCCGGCGGACACGTCCCATACAGCTTTTCACCCTAGCACCACGCAGCCCGCTAAGACGTGCTTAATGGGGATGTAATTGAATCAATTTTGCTTGTCTCCTTCAAAGTAAGGAGGGCAGAGCTCATGCGGATGCTGCCTTGCCCTCCTCCTCCTCCAGGCAGGCAGGGTGCAAACCCCTCCGAAATGGGAGAAGAAGAACACTTCCCAACGCCCAGGTGAAACCCAGCTTGGGAAGACCCATCTCTAGAGCCGAGTTTTTAGCATACGGTACCTCTCTTTGATCTGTTTTTCCAGCTACAGACTGCATGAGGCAGAGGTTGCCTTTCACCCTGAATTTGTACGGCACCAAGCACCGCCGAGACCCTGCGTTTGCCTGGTTGGGTATGGTCAAGCCCACGGAGATACCTTCCCACCCCAGGAGCCACCCAGGGATGCTAGCAAGGAAACCCGTCCACCCTCTGCTATCAAAAGGAGCCGGCTTAGAGCGCTGTCAACTTAAGCTGCTCAGACATGACATCAAATATTTAGGTTATTTGGGATTTGTGCTCGATTGTTTGATGTTTCTGTTTCATTCTCAGTAGACCCGGCTGCTATTTTGCCACTGCAAATATTCCCAGCAGAAAATGCAGCTTTGTGAAGACCCAAACTTTTTCAAGAAGAGACTGTCTGGAAGAAAATGATCACATTTTCATCACTTCTTTTTTTTGTTCTGAATTGACATCCTGACTCTACATGCTGCTTCAGGCTGAATTTTGCATTCAGGGAATTGAATTCTGTTAAAATGTATGGAAAAATACTTGAGATGGTTCCAAGCTGAACTGTTTCTGGATTTGAAACATCACCTAGTCCACGTTTTCTCATTGCAGCTCAGCATTACAAACAAATATTGAAAAATGGCCTTTCCCAGGCCATAGACTCTTTATTTTCTGATCAAACTCTGTTAAAGAGCAGGAAAGCTGGGAAACGCAGATGTCTCAAGCTGCCAGCGATCATTTTGGTAATGGAAATAGCTTACTCTGCTCTGCAGGGAAGGACTGGAAAGACTCGGCTAGAAAGAGGATTGGAATAAAATAAAAAATAAAACAAAAAGAGGAAAAAGGTCGTGACTGAACGTGAATGCACTTGACACCTAGGTGACCCTCCTCTTCTCCTGTCCCTGGCTTGTGCCAGCTTAAAAGACAGGAGCTCTCACTTCAAATTAACTTAATCTGTAGCATTAAATAATTAATGTTGATTTAAGAAAGCTTTATTTCTAATGGGACAGACATGAAGGCAGAGTTAATATTAGAAGAGGCCATGGAGGGGGAGGAGACAGGGAATTAGACTATAAAAGGTGAATGTACAAGTTAATTGCCTATCAATTATTCACCTTAAGTCTCTGGAAGTAGCTCCTCTGCCTCCCTCCTCACACCCCCATGGTCCCCCTGTCCTGGTTGTCACCAAGTTCCCACCAGCATCTCTCTGGGACCAACCCTTTCCCTGCACCGAGCTGCAGAGCTAGTGGCGTATAGGAGCTTGCTGGGACAGCCCGTGGTACAAGGCAGGGCTGAAGGCATCACATCTCGTGCTGGGGCCCCTTCCAGCCCTCCCCTGGCCAAACCCTTTGGCACCTGCACGATGCTCACGAGAAACTGTTTAACACCACGGAAGACAGAGCCTGCGGTGTGTAGTGAAGGATGGCTTGTCCCACCATGATCGGCTCTTCATCAGTTTTCATGATTCCACGACCCTTTCCCTGCCTTTTGAGGACCACAGACCAGGACAGGCTTGGGATGCTCCTGCCAAGACACCAGTGAAGAAGAGCAACCACGCTACCATCCAGCTTCCCCAACGCCTCGCCCTCCGTCTGCTTTGCTTGACCACTCTCCTGGTGCTGCGGGTCCTGCCTACCCCTGACCGTCATGGGCTGAGGCTTTGCAACACCGCTGCCAGATCGGCACGGCGAGCCGGGGCTCCCCTCTTCCCCTCCCCTCTACTGCCTCCCGGGGAAGCCAATGCTCTCTTCAAAGTTTCTCCTCACTTGGCTGCCTTCGAGATCTGGGAACTCAACACTAATTAACGTGTCTGCAAATCCCAGCTCGGCTGGCGGGGCCTCAAATTCATTCACGGTCCCCCGAGTGCAGAAGGATCCACGAGCTAGCCCTCTGGCTCCTTAAACTACACGGCTGGCAGATGCATATTTTAACAACACACATCTGTTGGCTATATAATCTCTTGTATTTGCCCTCCCTGCTCCGAGCTTTGATGGAAGACCGGAGGAACTCTCCAGTGGTTACAGCCAAAGTGTTTGCTTTGCAATTTCACCCGATTGCTGTCTGATTTTATTTTTAAATTTCTTCAAGTCCTAATCAGGCTCTTTCTTTATTTAATACCCCAGCTTAGTTAAATAGATCATAAATTAAGAAGCCCTGCCATTAAAGGTGTACCAGGTAGCAAATAGCCCTCCAGTGACTTCCCAGAGTCTGCCTGGCTTGGGTTCCCCTGCCAAACTGCTGCCCTGACATCCTTTGCTTGCAGAAAACATGCATGCCTCTGCATGTCCCAAATCCTATCTCATCAGCTTTTATCAGCCGTTGCCTTCCTCGCTGGACAGACATCCCTAGGAGAGAGAGCAGCAGCTCCTTCCCTGGACAATTTGGGCAATGGTAGGAGGGAAGGTGAAGGATACCTGGAGAAGGGGGGTCCTTCAGCTTTGGGATGGGTTAGCCAGGTTCCTGAGCGGTATTTGTCCCTGAGACTCTACAAATAAAAGACTTCTCCTGACGCTGATGACACTAATAGGCTCATCTGTTTGAGTGTTTGGACTTCCAAGGCTACGGAATGATCTGTTCCACTACATTTAACCATGTAGATTTGAAAACAATGTGACAAAACCTTAAATATTTAATTAAAATATTAATGCAGGTGCTCTGCATCTGAGCAGGGAAGTAGGAGGCATCAGCCCCGTAAAGCTGTTGTCAGACATGAATGACAGCTGTTGGAAACTGAATTGGGAGGCATTAGGGGATTTCGTGATACCAAGGAAGTGGAAAAGCTGGCAAGAACGGACAAAGCAGCACCAACCCGTGCAAAAAAATACAGGCAAGGTGTTTTCCAGAGACAAGGCTAGGGTGTGATAGAGGGGGATGGGGTTCCCTAGAACTGCCTTCAACATCCCTGGCTGGCTGATGAGCCGCTCAAGTCGTTGGCAAACCCAGCGGCATAGTTCGGGCTCCCAGCCACGAGAGCCTCCCAGCTCTGCCCCGGCTGTGACAAATCGTTTCCTCGAGAGCTGCAAGTTTTGCACACAGATTTGGGGATGGCTTAGGGATCCTCTCCTGCCTAGGCGATGTCTGCAGCCTCAGGTGAAGCTGGGCAGACTGGGACGATTTAGACTTTGGTTAAACGTCAAAGATGAATCAGAAAGCCTCCAGGATGGGAGGTCTCCATCCCCTCCTACCTGCCAGGATGCTGGAGGTGTGAGCAATATCCTCCTGTTTGAAGTCTCCCTCCTGGTCATGACTGAGAGAACCCAGCTTCCCTCTCCAGAGGCACTGAGAAGGCAGCCCGGGCTTCCCGGGAGCGCGGGCAGTGGGATGCCTGAGTCAGGCTGGGTTTCGAGCAAAGGACTTTTACAACTAATTTATACAAGTAATCCCTCCTGGATTTACAAATCACCTCTGATGGCAATAAAAAGCTAAAAGGAATGCCCCACAAGCGACTTCTCCAAATGAGGCGGCACAGGTAGCCTGTCACATCCCTTCCTAACCCACTGAGATGAAATCTGGGAGATCCACGGCCCGCCTCCCTCCCCCCCCGAGATGGCCGCTTAGCTCACGACTAAAGCAAGCTCGCAGAGTCGGCACGCACCAGATCCAAAGAGGAGGAATGTCTGCACAGCTGGTGGCATTACACATCTGTAACCACTGAAAACGTCTCTCCATTTTTCTGTACAAACACGCACTTTGCCTCCCTACGGGACAGTAAGTTTAGCTTGACGCACTGCACGCTGTAACCGGCTGTCAGGAGCCAGCGCTAGCTCTTAACACAGGGGGTGTTGGAGGCATCTACTCTTAATGGGCCATTTCTATTCCCCTCCATTGGGCTGGCTAAAATGCAGACCGCAGACCACCCGCAGCAACATCCGCCTTCGCTGCCGGTGCAGCAGGACACGCCATCCTACCGCAAAGGTATCGAAGTGCGATCTGCTGACCGCTAACGACCTTCCAGTCCCTTTCCGAGGGTGTGGATTACCGCTCGTACCTCCCCAACCAGCCTTAAATTTCCCCAGAACATCTGCAAAAATACATCTGACGTGAAAGATGTGCTACCAGCAGGTTGCAAAGCCCCATTTTCTTATCGATCGGGCTTAAGTTGAATGCGCTATAACTTTAATTTTCTTAAAAGGAAAACACGCTGCAAATGTAAGTTGCTGAACATCTTAGGTAAATGTACCAATTAGCAACTACCATGTATATTCACATAAACATTAACTACCATCTATTCAACACATTCCATAACCCCAAAGATAATAACGATTTCCTTTTGATCCGTAAAAACATCTCTCCGCTCAATCAACGCTTTGCAGCAGCTCTGACGTACGCCCGTGCGCCCTGGGACTAAATTAGTTTTGAAATCTTTAGCTCTAATTAAATAACATTATTTCTTTTGTCTGGCTCCAGCAACGTATTCTGCCTTCACAACAGAAGGAGGGAGCCCAGGCGAAGGAGGGGAAGGTGACGCAGCTTGCAGAGGTTGTCGGTAAGCGAGAAAGCCCCCCCGACAGCCGCGTTCTGCTTTCTGATTCATTTGCAGCCTTCTTTCATGTATGGGCTCATGTCAGAGCTCTGAGCTGCTGCAAAGGGTTGATTGAGCAGAAGGATGGATCAAAAGAGAATCATTATTATCTTCGGGGTCAGGGAAGGAAGAGATGGCAGTTGTGTAAGTTTGGGGGTAGGGTACTTTGTAGGGTTGCGGAGAGAGAAAAACAAATGCAGGGGAAATTACAAACTAGAAATTAGAACTCATTTTCACGGTGGCGCGCAGACTCTGCTAAGGCGCACCTTCAACCAGAACTAGTACCTTAATTCACTTTTTTTGGCTGCTTAAGACTAATTAGCATTGATCTGACTAAAAGCACTAAAACTCTTGGTTTGGATCTTTTTTAAAGAATTTTTTTCCCCTAAAAATTAACTAGGAAAAATCAAACCAGGAAAAAACAAATCCAAACTTCAATTTAAACAAACTTAAATACGTAAATAGTTTCACTTTGGGGGTTGAATAATCAGGATGTATCTGGGAGCAATACAGACTGGTTTTTGTCCAAGCTTTTCAAGAAAACCACCGTTTTCATTAACTTCTCTGAGGCCGCATCCATTCTGGGAAGTCTCGCTGATGCAGCCTGCCTTTTCCCAGCACTCCTGATAAGCACTCACAACCACTTTGCCAGCCTGCCAACAAAGCCCTTTACCTTCGCCAGCGCTACTCTCCCATCTCCCACCCAAAAAGGGGTCTTTACAAGATGTTGGGAGCCGTCTCCTGTTTGCAATCCCATGCAACGTCCTCCTGGGTTGCTCGTGGGAAAGGGTAATTACTGAGAAACGCACGATGATAAAACGTATGTATGAAAATAGATAGTATGAAAACCAGCCTTTTCTCAAGCGGTAGCGTCCTCCTGGTCCTACCGTGGAACAGCATTGCAGCAAGAGTAACGCATATCGCACTGATGGCACTGACGCTCTTCATATCCTTAAATTTATGCACATACACACTTGAATTGGCACGTATATTTGTAGAGCTGAAGTACCAAATATTTTGCGCCTGCATTACTCATCCCAGAATTCCTGTACTCCCTAAACAGCTTCCTTTACTACTGTTCTCAGGATCAAGATGCATCCCCATCGCTCTCATGATGGATTAATTTCCAGTCCTCGTGATTTAGCAACAAAACATTTTGTCAAAAAGTCACTCAGTGCGACCGCGAGGTCAAAAAAAAAAAAAAAAAAAAAGGCAAATAACCTCCAACGCGATGAGGAGACGGGACTTACCGAGAACAGTCAGCCGGGCAGGTCTGGATCGGATGGCTGCTTGAATGGCCTGACATTCGTAGACGGCGTCATCTTGGAGATCAGCTCTCAGGATTTTCAAGTGATGCTCTCCGGACAGATGGTCTCCTACGACCAGATAGCGCGGATAACCTGCAAAACGCGAAGCACGAGTCAGGAGGCAGCTGGACTGACGAGCCCAGGGCTGAAGAGTATACAGCAGGGGTCCAGAGCCCCAGCCGCCCCACAGCAGATGCCCAGGAGCCAGGCAGCTTCTTCCCCTCCTTGGTAGCCAGCCCAAAAAGAGAGAAAGAGGTTTTCCAAATTCGGGAAAGAGACTGCAGATTTTGCCCTAAGAATTCAAAAAAGAAGTACCGATGAAGGAGCATTAACTGAAATCCCTAAGAAAAATGGATGAGCCCTTCCACCAGGAAACCCACCACCTCCAGCTCCTCTGAGACCTGTCGTGGGATTTCCTTAACTCCTTAAGTCAGCTGTGCGCGTGCTTGTGATGAAACCCTGGAATACTTCTACTATTAGGTCTGCGTAAAGGTTGGGCAGGGGTCTGTGGGGGTATCGACAGCCCTGATCAGCCTGCCCTGCGTTTTGAGACATCTGGAGCACCATGGAAGGAAGGCTGCCATCACCCCATCCTTCCCTGCGCTGGTGATTAATGCACTGTGCAACGCAGGCAGCCTGGCACAGTCTTGTGTTTTTGTTGTTTTGCAAGCTATCAACAGCAGGATTTGCTCTCCTGAACCGCAAGAAATACAAATGATGGGTTTGTTTGTATTTAGCTAATTAGATGACTGGCTGAGCTGGTATCATGCGAGCTGGCAGTTCCTCTTGCTTAAAGCAGCCCCAGCTCCATTAATTGTGGAAGTCATTCACATAAGCTACATACTCCAGCGGAGCTGTTGTTACCCATTCATGTTGCAAGGTCTTATATGGAAAGCTCAGCTCTCTAATATACGTAAAAGTTGTGGCACAGAGCTTTGAAAAACAGCTGAAGAGGGGACTGCTCACTCAAACGAGTCTGAGAAATGAGTAATTATATGTATTAAAAAATAGAGGAAAAGGAAGAGCAGGCATCGCACTTCAGAGAAGAGCGGGGTCCCTGGAGACCAAGAAACACAAATCCTCCTCTGGTTTCTGAATGCTGCTGCTTGACTCGGAGAGAAACCCTCCCAGGTCTTCTGTGCTCTGCAGAAGTTGAGCACTAGCAACGTCACACGTGTACAGCCTCTGCTGTGCTCGGGGGGACGAGGCTGCAGCTCCTGGAAGGGCTCAGTGCCTTCCCAGGTTCCTGGCTCTCAAGTGAACACTCTCCCTTAGTCCTGTGAAATACTTCACTAAAAAATTAGTATTTTCCAGCAAAATATATAGAGTAAACTGTGTAACTTCTCCACTATTGTTCCAGAGTCTTCGCCAGTTGCAATAAACCCTCAATCACAATGCACGCGTGGGATTAAGTAGCAAGAAGTCTGGAGAATTTTATTACCAAACTATAATTTGCCAAAAGTACAGCTTCAGGAAGCCACAAGTACTTGTGGGCTCCGCTGGATTGCAATAAACACATTTATCCAAAGCAAACAGAGACTTTCTTTTTTTTTTTTTTTTTTGAGAATGTCAAAACAGGCACTTTCAACATTTACAAAACATTTCAGCCTGCATTTTGGAAACATGACATTTGTTTCCAAAAGTCAACCGAAACCAAGGCAAGGCTTTCCAAAGGGTCAGGTCACACCTGCGGGAAACCAACTGTTTTGTTTCAAGTCGGAGTGAAAAAAGGTTTTGTTTATTCCGAGTTTCAATCCTTACGTTTGAGCTGGCTGGAAGGTTTTGTAGTTGAAATGAAAACACTCGTTATTCTCAAAATAAATATCGTGGCTGCACCTGCACCGTTGGGGAGCTCCCATTTTCCTTGTTTAGGTAGGGTAGTATCACAACTTACTTGAGAGATCCCGTCCGACTCCAAGAGCGAGCCCGTCTTTAATCCACAGCACAATGCCATTATACTCAGGGATGGCACACAGCAGCGTCACGGGCTGCCCAGCGATCACGACCTGGTCCTGGGGCTGCTGCGTGAAGGAGGATGCTTGACCTGGAGAGGGGAACAAGAGAGAAAGAGGAGGCTGTCAGCTCTCGGGCGGTTTTCTGCGCAATGCAGTGCCTTGGGATGCAACAGCCCGAGATGCTTCTGCCACAGCACAAACCTGAGGCTGAATTCTGCAGCTCTTAATTATGCGATTACTTATTGCCCCCTCACACACTCAGACAAAAGTTTGCAACGTTCTTCCTCCCTGGGGGAAAAAAAAAAAAAAATGATACAGCAAAGAGGTGCCAGGCATTTCCTCTCACTGTTTTATTCCAAATTGCGGCGCTAGTGTTTTAGCAGTCACGATCAACAGACAGAAAAGCAGCAGGCTTTCAGGAAGCAGTAATATTTTGTATTACACCTAATACAAGAGGACGCTGGTCCTCTGCTTCTGAGTCTCGCTCCCACCTCACGTGCTCTCTGAAATCAGGATGCACAGTTAAGAACCTGCTACAAAACACGCAGGAAAACAGCTGACCGCTGCTGTTCTCTCTTCTCCCAGAGCGTAACCTACTTGTATTTGCTGGGAGCTTCACACACACACCTGGGGATGAAAGGAAGCAAGTGTCCTGGTTCAGCACTGCCTTTTGCCAAAGCTTCATCATCAAACTCACAAACCATCCAACCCTAATGGGCCAAGCTCTTAAGCATGACACCTACCACCTTGGTTGACACAGGTGGACCAAATGTGGTGGTTTATCATCTCTCCCCTCACCCTTCCCCACCCTGAATGCTGCAAGAACAATTCAAAGCCCTCGGGTCATCTCCTGCCACGGTGAGATGTCGCACACCTCAGCTGCGAGGTCAAACTTCTCATTTTCAACAGAAAGCACTCTGATGCAGTATAACCTCTTTCACATCAGGGTTTGCTGAGCACTGGCATTATGTTTTATTTTCACTCTTTGAAATACATCATCATTCCTTAACTTTGCCACGATCGAAAAACATTCAATGTGTTAATTCCTTCCGGCTTTTTCTTTCCGAAATGAGCGGTGCTCTGGTTTTCAGTCAGGCAAAGTGGGTATCTGGGATGCCCATACAGCACATCCCTGTGGTTCAACGGAGGTGGGGGCACACGGCAGCACGGTGCCAGACCACTCCCTTCTCTCGGATCTGAGCTTGTAAAGAAAATAGTAGAAGCAAGAACAAGCGCTGACAAAGCACCCCCAAACCAAATAGACCTCTGGGCTATCTTAGAGAGAGGGCTCGTTGTGCTACAAGCTAGCACGCGTACGTAGCGCCACAGTCTAATGCTGGAAGGTCCTAAATGTAAAGCCATTTCAGGCTGATCCGCTGATATCTGGACACCTTGTGAGCACGGTCCTTTGTGCTAGTTATTTGTAGAGCATCTGAGTAGCATTACTGCTTTGCCAGCACTTAAAGTCTCGCTCTCGCTCTGGATATAGGAGAGATCTGACAAAGGGAGAAGTTGGGAGAAAGGCAGAACGACTGGATTGCGACTCGCTATATTAGCTGAGGGGTTTTAAAGATCAGGAGCCTCGCTGTGTGTGAATTATCGCCTTGCAACAGGCACAGAATTAAAAGCCCACACCCCTCAGCTGAATGTCAGTTCAATATACAGAATCATACCGGGCTGAAGAAAAAGTTTCTCTTTAAAATCAATTTGTTAAACCAGGACAGTCTCCATGTGAACCACCCTAAATCAATTCAATCCTAATTTACATTAACTCAATTTAATCATTGACTGATGAGTAATCCTAAACCAAGGTTAAGTGTGACAAGTTCTCGCAACTAAACTTGTTTCCAAATGAGTTGCTGGGCTTTGCCTACAAGGCAAAGCTACAAAGCTTGATGACTTTCTAACTCATGCAGTTAAACCAATGTAAGACCCCATGTGAACGCTTGTATTTCAATTTAATTTAGTGTAGCTTAACTTAAGTTTGCTCTGAGCCAGCTAAAAATGCACAGGGAAGAGCAGAGCCATCCTTTCTGGATTTCTACTGGTTTACATACATCAGGTTAAAAAGCCCTGCTGAAATTTTTGCAAACCACTCTGCAGTGTCCAGGCGCACCTCGAGCACCATATTCCTGGGTATTTCAGAGGTCCTGGCTCTCCCAGCACCCACATATTTGCAAGGAAATCTGATTTTCATCGCAGGTGCTCCAGAAGGCCACGGTGGTGGCTCTCGGTGTGGTGCTGCATGCACAACAGGACGGGTTTATTCCAGAGGAGACTCCAGCTCTTTCTGCTGGGAGAGACTCGCTGGAAGTCACAGCGGTCTCCAATACCAGCAGAAACCCTTGCTATGCTGAATTAAGATTTCCAAATCTGGTTTCAAAGGGAATATTAATCAGCTCTGTATTTTACTCAGACTCATAAAAGACAAGCACTACTAGGGAAAAGTGGGGATGAGAGAGAAAATTAGGAAAGGAAGCAGGAAAAAAAAAGTGAGCATTTTGCTTTGTTGTTGTTGTTTTGGGGTTTGGGTTTTTTTTAATGTGTATTTTCCACCCGCTAACTATGTTTTCACAGCTCACTCCGTAATCTTGACAATTCTCAAGGCAAGCCGGGCAAGCGGGGACAGTGCTGGAATGCAGCAATAACCCAAAAAGATTGTTTTATCGGCGAGAATTATCAGGTTGTCAGCTGGGAGCTGCAAGAGTCATAATGAGAAAGCAGAAGCACAAAGCAGTGTCTATGCCCTCTGAAAATGTCCATTAAGCAGAGGCTTCATTTGGTAATTGCTGTTGGAAATGAAGCCCTTTTTAGGGTGGCTGGGGTTTTTTCTTTTTTTGTTTCTTGGTTTGTTTTAGAGAGCAGCTGATGGTCATGGAAAAATCAGAGTAGAAACATGGCATATGTATCCTGTCTTTTCCTTCCCTCTGTTTGCTCAGCGTGAAAAATTGTCACTTGAAACCATTTTTTTTTTTTTGTCCAAGGCTCCACCTCAGCTACAAACAGCTCAGACTCAGTCACAGGAGAGGAGAGACGGGGGGGTAAGGAAACTTAAGAGCATTACCTGGCCCAGTCCCTGCTCCACGGCAGGATCATCTCTCCCTAAATCACAGATAAAAAAAGCAGCCAAAAATAAGAAGTACTGAAGGCAGAGCTCAACTAGCTTTCAAATCAGCTTAAAGCCTGATTACTGGGTTTAACTGGGTTTGGAAGATCAGAGGCCCGTCCACTTTACAGCGTTCAGCTGTCTTATGTCTTAATGACAAAGGAACAAGTAATTTGCAGAAAAGTTGTAAGGGAGATAGGATACTTGACAGAAAATAACTGAAAATGGGGAGAGGCTGATTTACAAATGCAGGTGGAGCGGTTTCAGCTACAAGAAAATGGGCTGAAACAGGTCAATTGGGTACTTTTCCCATGAACATTTACAACGCTATTACAAAATGGTGCTTTGGTTTCAAAGCAGGGTGGTTTGACTCCAAGACAAAATAAAACAAGCGCTTCCATGATCACACAAGATGCTGTCGGTCAACCAGAAGTTTCCCATTATCTCCCCTTCCACTAAATAGGGTATTAGCCAAAAAAATCTGGTTTTAACTATAACCTGGCTTCCCAAATCCTTGCAGAGATTGGAGTTCAGACCACATGAGCCCAGCCAAGAGTACCCACACCAGCCATCAGCCATCTACCATCTCCCTCTCACCTTCCTGCCGCACGAAGGGAACCCAGGTTCTGGTTTTGGGAAGCGCTCCCCTGCCCTGTGGCAGCAATCGCAAACAGCGGGGAGATGCAGCAACGTGTACAAGTCCCGTCCCCCCCCCCCCCCGCACCCAAGTGTAGTCCCCTTTTAGTTCCACACCCCATTTTTCCTCTTTTCAAGGGTAAAGACTTAGCATACTTTCAAAGACAGAAATAACCCAACTGACGCTCGGCTTCCTGCAAGCGTCGCTGGGAGCCGCTCGGCACCGACTCTGCCTCCCCCCCCAGGAGCATCCGCACGAGCTTCTTTTGCTATTCATCCAGCAGAGGAGACGCACCAAGCAGAAGCAAATATTAGGACTCTGAATTCATTGTTGATGCTTTTTTTTTTAAAAAAAAGCAAACAGGTATGTAAATGAGATGCTAACCATGCCTCTTGGCCATGTTCCAGTGCGATGGCAAAGTCCTATCTGCACTCTCAAGCTGCCCTTCTGCTCAATGCAGGTTGTCAGCCGCAGGTTGACCTGCTATTATAAATGGGGGCTTTGGTGCCAGAGAAGGCACGAGAGGCTCTTGATCTCAGAGCCTCCTCTTCTCCTGGTTGCTGGCTTTGCTTCGCTCCCTGAGGAGCTATTTACACTGCCAGACGACTGCGTGACCTGTTTTCTGGCCCCTGTGATCTCCTGTCTTCCTGGAGGAAACCTCTCTAAAACAAAAGCGGGGGGCATTTCTCACAGCTATCGAAATCCTAAACGGCAAGAACAAAATGGAGGAATAAAGGACCCACCGTGAACAGTGAACAGGCAATAATGCTAACCCTGCTTTCAGAAAATCACAGGCAGGATCCTTATGAAGTCACAAGCATGTCATAAAAGCTTAAGAAAAAAAAAAGAGAAAAAAGGAGATAACCACTTTAGAACTCTTTACATTTCCTTAATGGATTTTGCACCTGTGGCTCCTGTTTTTCTGTGTTTCTCTGTAATGTTGCCTTGTTCTTTCAAACAAAGGCTAAGCCTCTGCTATGTTTGTGACTTCCAAGGGAAATCACGCCACCAGCACCGTAGCATTCCTTTTCAGAGAAGTCCCAACACCCATGCATGGTGAGAAGGACCAAAAAAATCCCATTTTACAACCCAGAAAACTGAGGGAGGCGCCTACACGATTACATTGCCAAGGTCACGCAGGGTGTCCGCAATACAGCAGGACCTCGAAGCTCCTTCCATCACCAAAGCCTGAATCGGCGACCGGCTTTCTAAGCTCTCTGAAGACTGAAATCTGTTTGCACGAGTCCTTGTCTGAATTATTTCAGCTTGCAGCCTGCTGCGTGAAAACCAGCCTGCCTGCAGACAACTTGCTGCAAGAAGAGAAGAGGCAACCGGGAACAGCAGATAGTTAAATTTTCATTACCCAAGAGAAGTGAGTATTGTAGTAAGAAGCCAGGGACTTAGAGAGGGAACAATGACTCATTAGAAATGGAGACACCGTGGCTCCTTTTATGTAAGTGGAGCTTTGAATTTCCATTGTGTTCTGAAAAGAATTAGTCCTTTATGTCGAGGAGAGAATAGAAGTGGCGAAGGAGGACTATGAAGCTCCTCGTAAAAATATTACTGTTCAGAAATGAAAGGCCCAGTGATTAAGAGCGGTGGGACGTTCTCCTTGTCCCTCAATGTGGAGAGCTAATCCTTCCATTGACTCGGAGCCGGCATGACATGTGGTAGGAGGATGGATCAAGGGGATGCTGCGTGATAACCTAAACCTACACACTGTCCTAGAAGGGTCCCTCTTCAGACCAAGCAGATCGCACCACCAAGCGCCCTGATGTAAAGTCACGGCATTTCAGCCCAGCTCAGGGTTGGCTTCTCATTATGTGACGCCTGGAGATGGAGCCATCTCTTGACCATGGAGAGGACTGGGAAGGGAGAGTAGACATGGCTGCATGCCCACGCTTTCCTGACAGACAAGGGCTTGTCTCCGCACCACCCCGCGCAGCTTCTGCTATCGATCCCGTGACAAATGGGCTGGTTCTCAGCGCTCATTCAAATGGGACCTCTTCTCCGAGCCAAGGACAAGGAGCTCCCTGCATAAGGCCCATGGCACTTGAAAACACACGCCCACATTGATTTTTAGATGACTAGGAAAAGCAAGCAGACAAAAGCGTTACATTATTTACAAAGCTCTCTGGAATGGTCAGTCATGGGGAAGCACAGTGCAAACAGGGAGAGGAGGGAAGAGCTGTGCAGGCGGCACAGCCGCTCGTTACCTGCCCGCCTCCCAGTTACCTCCCCGGTGAGAGATGCCACCTAGCCCAGCCTCCAGGCCACGCGCAAGCTCTGCCTGAGCACAGCACCCACGGAGCAGAGAGGAAAGGGACAGCCAAGCGTCCCCAGGGGCACAGCAAGGATTTCCCCAGACAAGGACAAAGGCAAGCTTTTCTTACACCTTCAGAGGAGTGAAAAAGCCTGTGGCTCCCCAGACAGGAGCAGATGAATCGCACCAGCGATGCTGTCCAGAGCAAGGAGACGTGGAGCAGCACCCCCAAGGGAGGCTTCACTTGTTGGTGATGACCAGGGCCACGTCTTGCACTTCCTTTCAGCCTCACAGAAAAAAAAAAAAAAAAGAAAGGTAGTTTGAGTTCGTCCCTTGCATAAGCTTTCCATTATTTTATTTTACTTCCTTGGGGGGAAAAAAAGTCTGTTTGAACAAAAATGTCAGTTTGGCCTTTTTTAGTTCGACTACATAAGTCCGGCTCACGTGGCTTCTGTACGCTTGATGCTGCTGAATTATTCAATTTGAAACAAAAAAAGCACAACACCCTTCAGTCAAGGAATCAGCTGTATGGAAAGACAAGTGGCAGCCTACTTCTCACTGACCAGCTCGCTGTGTGTGACCTGGCGTCGGATGCGTCCCCTGTCCTCCTGCAAAGCAGGAAGCTGAGCTCGTACTTTGCTCATCCACAAACATCGAGGGAGACAGGACCCTTTTTCCCCTTGAAGCATCCCAACAAGCAAAGTCTGGCAGTCCCCATCGACTCCAGCCAGCTGTGCAGCTACAGAGGGGAAGAAGTGGACTACATTTAGGTGAAACCAAAGCCAAAATGATCCTGGGTGCAGGGACCACCCCAAGACAAGCAGCGCCAACAGCCAGAGCCGAGTTTAAGCTTGGCCTTTGCATAACCCTTTGCCTCCCAGCCACGCACCAGCTCCAAGCAAGCCTGCGTGCACGCCTGAGCTCACTCCGCAGTGATGTCAGATATTTTCCTAATGCTGCTTAGAGAAGAAACATCAGCATCCCACTGTGTCCACTAAGTAGCTTCAAACAGGAGACAAATTTTGAATAAGATATTAGACCTTTTAGGAATCTTTTTGTTTATTAGTCACACAGGCAAGAGATCTGAACTATCGAGTATTCCACTTGCTTTGATACCCACATGAAATCCCAGCACCGCTTTCAAAGTCACTGCGAGTAGTTTGATCAGCCATGCAGAAAGGGCTTAAATGTCATCGTCTGCTCTGTTATTAGCTACCAATTGGGAAAGGTGTAAGAGTATACTTACTGTGGGATATTTATTAGCAACCTCCTCCCAGCACCAGCTTCGAGAATTACCTCTTGTGAGATTAAATGCCTCTTCTCGGTAGCTGCACTGATAGAAAACAAACTAATGTACTGCATCACAGAATCAAAAATAAGCTGTCCCCAAACAGCAGCGTTCAAGTGACCTTACGGACTGATTGCACTGAATATTCAGACTCAACGGATGGCTTCTGGCCGTTCTGCTTTAACAACCTCGCGCGTACCTGCTGCCCAGATAAAGCCGGGCTCGCAGGAAGCAGCGTTATCTTCTATTAGACAAGCTGACAGAGCCAGAAAAAAAAAAAACCAACCAGATGAGCTTTGGGGCACACAGGACTTTTCCTGGGTTGGAGATAGAAGCAGCAAACTGAATTAGGTGGCGTTTTGCCACAGGGGCCAGCACATGAGGGTTTGCCCCTGTGGCAGAGAAGCAGGTGAGGCTTCGCAGGGGGGAGCAGCACATTAGAAGGGTCAGCAGAAGGCAAAGCTGGTTGCGTTACTAAAGCTAATGGCAGACGGAAGAGGTGTGTGTACTTCCCCGCACGCTGGGCAAGGGCCAGAGCCTCGTCCCAAAGCCTGGGCTGCTGCAGTCACCCCACGACTGGGCTCCGAACCTCCTGCCAAGGCTGCTTGGGGTACGGAGACGATGCCTGTTCTTGCTAGAAAGGTAGGGCAACAGCGCCACAAGCTATTTCAAAGGCACTGGAAACCCTGGGCACGGCGCTGATCGGCATCCCTCGCTTGAGACAGGAGATGCCTTGCTCTTGTGAGCAGAGGGGAAGAGATTTCCTCGCACTGATCTACCTGGAGGCCCCAGCTCCCACTGAAAATTGCCAACGACTCTAAGAAATATTTTGTTATCAGCGCTCCTGAGGAACCTGTTGCAGAATAATAAATTACCATTTGCTCTCTGTCAAGGCGTAGATGTCCTGGCACGGCTCCGCAGCGGCCAGACTGACGGGCTCGCGAGGGAGCTGAGAGAAGAAGAGGGGACGCTTTGGTAACTCCAGCCAAGCCAGCTTTCTCCGTGGCAACTACAGATGCTTTTCCGATGCTAACTATTTGTAGCTGACAAACAGCACTCGGCGGGTCCTCAGCTGCAGAAGTCTTGCACAGACACTCCTGGGACCTAAAACCACCCACTTTAATCCACAAAGGAGGAAAGGGAACTTTTCCTGCTAAAGTAACAGCTGATGCTCAAACTGGTGGGCAGCAATCTCCCGGATAAAATCCGTAAGGATTTTATCCCTTGTGACCTTTTGAAATCTCTCAGGTGATCCCCCACAGCCCTGGATTATTTTCAATCCAGGTGCATCCCCTTAGCCCACCCTTTGTTCCCAAATCAGGGCTGCTCTTCTGAAATATAGTCCTATAAATCTCAGCTCGTCTTTTGAGTTAGAGGGCACACAGGACACTCGTCCGTAGGAAAACGAGAAGGATGAATAATCCATTTCACAAACAATTTGGAGATTTTAAAGTCTGGCTCTGCTCCCAGGAAGAGTAGCAACTGGGAGTTGTGCAGTCTACAGGGTGGAAAATTAGACCAAAGAGCTCGCCCTGGGTCGCACCATGTTTCACTTCCATCCCCGTTTTTCAAAAATCTGTTATCGCACGCTTTGGGTCACAGAGAGAAATCAAAATGAAGATTCATTTCAGAACAGAAAATGCAGATATTTAATACTAAAACTACTGAAAAATTCTGCTCCTGTCTTCCACCTTCTAGCCAAACTCCCAGTGAAAACCCCATTGCACAACAAGCTTTTAATTTTGTCCCCCCTTACCTTCCACTACTTTAAACATGGTTCTGCCAAAGCTTATCAGAAAATAACCCAAACTTTAATCTATATATATACACCCACATACACTCAAATTTATTTTGAGAAGGAAGTAATCTCACCACGGGTTGGAGAGGCATTATGCTCACCGTACAGATTTGGGAATTCATGCAAAGAGTGGTCAGCCAAGTTTCTCTACAGGGCTTTGTTTCCATCTTTGCAGGTGCTTGAACTGCCACCACGCAAGATGCCCTCCAACAGACACCTTCCCCGAATCAAAACCGCCTGGGTGGGGTACCAAACCACACGTATCGAGGCAGGAAAATGCGAGAACAAGTCTTACTATTGCCCTGAAACGTTGAGAGGCCCCTGTCTGCACAAAACATCGACCGTGTTGCTTCTAGGGGGACTGCCAGCCAGATTAGCTATGTGATATTACAGATGCACCGAGACCGTGCCGAGGCTGAGTACTCACTCCAGCTCCCTGCTGTTTAGCTGAGCTGAGAAGCAGGGTGAGATCGCTTCAGGTTGTGTTGCGTGAATTAGCAAGTCTGAAGATGAAGTGGAATGAGAATTAGCAGGTTTCTGCTGTAATTATTGTTTGTTTGGATTTTTCCAAGCGGAATGATTGTAAATATGTGCACTTTTTTTTTTACATGCAAGATTCACATTTAGAGTTAAAACAAATTATTCTGAAGAACAGCCTAAAGTTAAGCATATGCAATACACAAAAAAAAAAGTGGCAGGGAAAAGACAGGAGGAGGTAAAAGATACTAAGATGAACAGACAGGGAGCAGATCATCGGTTGAGCAGGAAATGTTTTATGCACTCACCCATCCTCATTACCTGAGGAAGGCGCTTAAAAACTCATGTACTTTTCTATCCATGCATGAAGACCCAATAAAAGCTCCCCTCCCCTGAAAGCCATTGCTGCTACAGTATCCATAGACCCAGGGAAACGCCTAGAAAGTGCATTTACCCATTGCTCAGCCATCACCAAAGAGGCCAGCGACCTGCACCAACGCCTACAACAACCGGGTCCTGCTTTTTTGACTGGGATTTACCGTATAAAGCCAAGAGCCACGAAAAACATGAGGAAACGTGAATTCAGTCAGTATTTATATCCCTGCAACTGCTTTATCTGCCCACGTGCACCCTTGGGAGAAGCCACGGGGAAGCGGCTGTGCCTTACCGCTGCTAACAGACCCAGCGACTTCTCGGCTTTATTGCTGGAGGAGAAGGGACTGCATCAGAAGGGGACTCAAATGTATTTAAACACAAGACTTCGCCATTTGTTTTGTTACTAGCTCCTTCTCAATGGTCCCCACTGCAGAGTCAATGGCTTGCTTGAGCAAAACCCCAGACCAAGAAAAGATTAGCGCATTCCAGCCTGCTGAGTTAATTAGCAGGTAATGAGAGATGCTCATCAATAAACCCAGCTGTTTCTGAACCCCCTCCTGGGTTGAGTCTCCATGCCTGCAGGACATAGGAAGCTTTCCATCCTGTGACAAGCTCCACGTGGCTCACTTAGGAGATGATGTGCCACCCCGGAGCAGAAAAAACCCCGGCCCTGTGCAGGGAGGCAAAGCTTTGTGAAAGTTCACACAACCAGCACAGCAACAAACCCCCTTTTCATTCAGGTTTTTTGGGGGGGAGCTGGGGGAGAGGCTTTTCCATCTGGTTTGCTGGTAGAGGATTCCTTCCCCAGGGTTAAGAGGCAGCGTAGAGCTGGGAGTCAAAAATGAAAGGAACTTAATTATTATAATATTACACCCTCTTACAGTGGAAGTCTCTCTCCAAGGATTTCCCCCCCCTCTTGAAACCTTGTGAGTCCACAGCTGGGGATAGAAACCTCCACGGGGGAAAAAAAAAATAAAAATGCCTCTTTTACAGTTTCAACCACAGCAAACCTCAAATGCAGGTCCCTTTTCAGGCTAAAATCTTGAGGAATGGGGATAAGAAAGCCCCGAAACTAACAAGAGCTGCCCATTTAGCCAGTACCACCGCTGTTTCTGACTTGAGGAAAGGCTTCCTGCCTTCAGCGAGGCAGGAACGTAACCTGTTTAAGGCTTTAGAGAGAGACACATAACCATCATCATAATTTTTAAGAAGCAATGTGCAACACAGTGCCTTACAGACTCCTATAAATTACTCGGCACCCGGCTGCCAGCTCAGCCTAAGCTCAATATTGCCTGCAGTAATTATTTGGATCAAATGCAGTTTATCTGCTTCATATTTGTGTTTCTGTGCTCTCTGGTAACTTATAAATGTCATTGCAGTGTTTATTTGTTATAATGAAACTTAATGACGTTTGAAACCAATGGCTGTGGTTGTGGGCTGCAGGTTTGAAGTAATCTCTTCATCTCAGGAGCAGGAGGCCCAAAGATAACATTAAATTACCCTATAGGAAAGGAAGATGTATGCAGACAGATATTCAGGCCTGTGTATTATTCATTGGAGAGATGACTAGTAATGAGCCGCAGCGCCTAAGGCTACGGGCTCAAAGCATTGTCACCCAGCGAAGGCAAATGTTCCTGTCCAAGGGGAACTAGTTGTCAAGCCATAAGCCCAAATGCATCTCAATCTGTTTTATTAAACCTTCTAAGGCATGCTGGGGCAGCTCGGTGCAAGATGCCCGTGTGAAACGGCTGGTAGGGGAGAAACGAGGTGGGGCTACTGTAAAACAAAGCAGAGCTGGGTAGCAGAGAGAGAAACCGGCTTTGTGAGGCATCAAGAGGAGATGGGGAGTACAGAGTGGCAGCAGGGTGGCTTGGCAGCGGTGGTACCCCATCTCAGCCAAATGTCTGATGCTGAAGGCCGTTCTCCTTCCATGCAAGGCCCAGCATAAACTTTTCTTGCCTTTGCTTCAGGCACTGCTCCTTGTCCTCCCTTCTTCTGAATAATTTCCTCCCTTGGTTTCTATTGCTGTGTGTATTTATAGACTCCGGTCGTGTCTCCCCTTGAGCCTCCTCCAGACTATATAAATTTACCACCTCCAGTCTCTCCTCTTACAACCTGCTCTCTAATCCCTGGGCCATTCCTGCCACCACAGTTAGCATTCTCCCCGGCTTTGCTCCACGCTCCCTGGGCTGCGGGGACCAGCACCACACACAACGCTCCGGTGCCAGTCACATCACAGCCCGCACGGAGCTGCGCAATTACTAATGCCTTATTACCTCGGGATCTGCTGAAGGAAAATGCCCGTGGCAACAGCCAGGAACATCTTTTCCTAAGCTCCCTCTCCTCACTGTCAGGAGTGCGGCAGTACCCAGGACAGCCAGCACCAAAAGCAGCTTTAACTCTTGCAGCACAACCCAGCTTTAGCGCCTCTGGTTTTCAGTTGCTTCCCTTAACATGGGCGCTGTAGGGCCGGGCTGATGCTTCCACACCTCCTGGCCATCAGAGGCTCAGTACACACTACTGCATTCCTCAGGAGTAAAGATCACTAGTCCCTTCCCCACTAGGGCAGTGAGACTTTAAGTAGTCTCCAGGAAACTGGACCCCAGCTGTCAGTTCAGTGAAGTTTGGCTTTTTGTCTCCACCTGCTTCTCCTGCACAAGGTCAGATAGGTCTGGAAACGCCCTGTGCTGCAGCCATCTGTCCTCAGCAACACAGCTTCTTCCTTTTGCTCCGAACCTAAGCAAAGCAGAGAGAGATTCCTCCTGCGTTGCCATGAACCTCTCCTGCCACCCAAGGCTGTTGTACCAACCCACTCCAAATCCCCGAACAACCCTGGGAACGCCAATGTCTAGAGTTCCAGTCATTTCACGTGACTTCAGGAAAAAGATTGTTTCCACCAAAATATTCTGAGGAACACCAGATGGAGTACATCTGTCACTCGGCCATCTCTGTACCCTACCGCCAACTAAGGTCCCAGCCCTGCCACAAGAGGCTCTCCAGGACAGTCCCCCCAGGGACGTGCAGCACAGGGAGGTAATTCCTAGAGAGGTCAAACACTACAAGCAAGCGCCTGTCAATGCATTATTCACCGACCAACAGGAAAGGAAAAAAGAGCCTGGGTAACTTATTTGTTTAACCTCATCTGACCATCTGGATTAAAACCAGGAGCTATTATTGGCAGATGTGTTACCTGATGACAACTGACAAGAGAAATTAATCTTCATTACTTGCAATCCTTATGCAACCAGCCCCAGAGAACCTCCTGCAAGGATCTCGCCACGAGAGCTCATCTGAGACCCCTTCTCCGAGCTCCCTATGAGCAGACAGGACCTCTGTGCGACAGCCTGCATTTCCAGCTGGGAGCACTGCGGATTAATGCACCTGCACACAGCTTCTCGCAGCACCCAGAGCCTTGGCAGAAGCCTCCCGTCCACAAACCAACTGGATCTAACCTTGCTCAAAACCTCTGTGACATCGATTAATGAGAAGGAGAGGACTGTGCACGGCTACCTGCAACGACCTTGCCTGCAAACCCTCGAAAAGGGGAGTTAATTCTGGAATAATGCTGTGGCTCGGCGAGGAGGGGTTGCGGGCCCTGCCGTCTCCCAAGCAGCTATCGAAACAAACAAGTTGACAAATGAGGCTGCCTCTTAATGAAGCTGAAGCCAAAGTCAATACTCGGCCTTTCTATCAGGGCACAGATCAAAGATGGTCTCAAGGGCAAACGACCTTGGCGGGGGTGGGACAGCTGTCACTCGGAGGAGGGAAGGGATGGCACAAAAAATGAAAAGGAGCAGCCTTGGAAGCAGATTGAGACAAGGGCAACTTGCAGAAGAAGAAAGGAAAAAGATTTAAAAGAGGAGAAATGCAGAAGGCTGGAGGGAAGCCTTTCTTCCAGGCCTGATGTACTCTTTCAGCAATTAAATCTGGTTATTAAGATCCCAATCTTTCCATCCTCTGCTATCACTGCTGCACATCTAGAGCAATATCCTTCTGACAAAACCATATTTCAGGTATCTTTTCTGCAGAGGCTTTCCTTCTCCTCCCCACCCCAGCTAACAAAAGATTGAAATGGGGAAGGATCAAGGTTCCCCCATCTATTTTCAAGTACTTGGGGGGCTTTAAATTTCACCTTCAAGTTAGGTACACTTGGGGTAATTTTCTGCTGTAGCAAAGACAGGGAGGAAGGGAGAGAAAGGAGGAAAACGCTCAGGTAGGAACAGCACAATAGATAGAGAGATATCGTCCACAAAAAACAAATCAGCTCCCCCACTATCAACAGACATTTGTAGATAGAACCATTCGTTCGTGCAAGGGACAGTTCTCACCAGACAGCTTAGTCCTACTGCACCCTTGTCTCCATTAAAGTCCACCACATGCTCCGAGCCACCACTTCAGGACTGCCCCTTCCCAAACAGGGTGGCCTTGCAGCAGGGGATGGCAGAGATAGGAGCTCTTCTGAGGACAGCGCACACAAGGACTCGCCTGGGACAGCCCACGTTTCATCCCAGCCTCGCAGCTGGCTGGCTGTGGACAACCCCCTGCTCGAGTCGGCTTAGGATGCAGGCTCCTGGGGTAGGGATTGCTTCCCTCCCCATTTGGACAGCACCTAGCGCAACATGGACTTCATCCTCTGCTTAAGACTTCTGCTGCCACATGAGCAAACACCCTCGTACCTCCCTGCCCCACCATCTCCAGAAACCTCCACCGGCAACTCAGCTCCCCCTGCTTCTCTTTGAAAACACCTCGATCGAATGCTGGTCTAAGCTGATGGCAACAAAGACCTGGCATACTTATCTCCAGGTCAACCTAAATATTTCATTTAGCTTCTAAAGAAGTCAATTCCTTTCTCTCTTTCTTCCTTCCTTCATTTTAAATCTCGAAATGCATACCGTCTCTCATGAATATTGATGAGGATCATTAGTCACTGAACATTTCACTTCCCTTCTCTTCCCCCCCGTCTATATAAAACTTTCATCTTTGTTAAAGGGAAAAAAACCCCATCTCAAGTTATATCTCTGGATGTGTTTTAAGATTAACCCCATTAATACATTTATAGATTGAGTAAATACCTATGGGAGCAAATACTGGGCATAAAAGGATATGTATATACAGGCCCCGAGATTGCTGCTGCACTGGAGGTAGTTGTTAAGGTTTGTGGTTTAAGTTCACTGCTTTGTGAAGGGTCACAGTAGCAGCCCTGGGTACTAAATAACTGTCACGTTGGCTGCCCGGCCAAGGGGAATTTCACTCACGCTCCCCCTCACACATGCTCCCTATCTATCCTTCAGGTTTTTGACCATGCCTGTTCCTTCTGTCTTCATCAGCCTCAACCTGAAGGCTGCTAATGGACTTCAGGTTTATTTAGTGAATACAGATGGCAGGGTTTGGCCAGATACAGCAAATAGCTTGGGAAGAAAAAGAACAGGACTTGCAGCATTCAACTTGATATTTTACAACAATATTTCACTACTTCCTTACGATAAGAATGGATTTTTAGAAGGGTTTAAAAAAAACCCCCAAAACAAAACCCAAAAGCCAGCCCAAACAAAGCAAGATACTTTGCTGGGTGTTTTGCAGTACCTTTCAGTCGAATCCAACAAAGTCCCACGTCATTGAGAAATGGGAACAAGTTCATTGTGCTGGCCTTCCGATTTGTCATTATAGCTGTGAAATACAGCTGTCTTGCACCGCTCCCGTAAGAAAGGAGCTTCATCTTACAGGTCGGGACTGCAGAGCAGAGATGACGTTATGTGACCTAATGACACACAGGGAAACCAGTGGGGAACAGAGCTTCAAAACTATTTAAGCCTTTTCATAGCATACCAAAGCCACAGGCTTTGTAACACCAGAAGGGTTTCATCTTCACAACAATCTTACTCAGCTCCCACCCCACAGCATGGCTTTAGTTGGAAGTACTCTAGCCACGGCAAGTTTCTGCTCACAATTGCACAGTGGATTTACTTCTGCTGGCTTGAGAGCCATTTTAATGGCAAGCCTGGCTGTTCATCAATACAGGTATGTCTCAGAGCGGGACTTAAAAGGCTGCAGCAGTTTTAATTGATACTCTAAGCGACGGTAACTTGGTACTGCTTCATTGCTCCAGTCTGTGAAGCTCCAACCCCGGCTATGCCTGCAGAAAGCATGCACGTGTGTCTGCCTCCAGAAGAGGGAGGTTAGAGATCTGGACCAGGCAGGAATGGACCATGTGTTTCCTTGCAGCAGTGGGTAGGCCTGCAGTGCTTCGTAGAAAGCAGCACTGCATTGCAGTGCCTGCGCCCCAGGAGGACTCCCAAAAATGACAGAAGAGATGCTCTTTCTCCAGCCTTGGGTAGGGATTTACTATCAACCCTCCTGCCCCCTTTCCTGAATCAAAGTCCGGATCATTTTCTTGTAAGCAGGGGCTTCCAGGTACTTTGAGAAGCTGGAAGCTTCTGCACAACCATGCTATTGTGTCCACGCCAGGAGGATTTATGGCATCATCAGAACCTGACTTGATGGCACAGCCAGACCTGCATGTGCAGGTTCTGGTCTGGTGGACACCATATCAACAGCGCGACCTGTATAGCTAATGAAAAACTGCCTGTCAGCAACCTCTCTGGCAGGGTCCCCCGTGGACACCGAGGGAGGAAAGCTAAATAACAGACCCCCGGGCTGCAGCAACAGCTCTGCAGAGAGGGGAAAGTTATCACCAGATACATGTGCTCGAAGGTAAACTCTGAGGGTAGCCTGGAGGCAGCCCAGAGATGAGAAAGCCAGTCACCATCTTCAGAGAGAAGCCTTGCATCTCCTTTAATTCATGCTCCCCCTGCCTCCTGATAGGCTTTAAGAATAAACCACCCCAAACCCAACAAAGACAGTAACAGTCAGCCAGGGTAAGGTGAAGTACATAACTTTCTCTCTGCCCTTTTTCAGGTGCATTTTACAGGACAAGTTTTTCCCCAAGCATTCCTTAGGTGCACATCCCATTCCAAACGCCATTAAGGACTTAGAGGGGAGTGCAAGGGCAATGGAATTCAAGTAGCCACGATATTCTAAATCCCCCCTAGTTATTGATCCATGCTTATTAATGCCTAAGATTCCTGAAGCATTGTTAGCAGGCCCTCCAGCCCCTGCAAAGGGACAGTACACAGATTCCACATGATCCCAGGTTCTCCCATGCACACCTGCCAGCTGAACAGCAAGAGAAGCAGCTCCTGAATTATCTTATGCCACTACCTGGGGAGCAAGGAAGTACTGTATTCATTTATTTAAGACCACACAGCAATAGCTTTCCACAGGGGGACCACTACTCAAATCAATAGATAAAAATTATACCCTTAAACCATTAACTGCTACAACACCACCGTTACCATAAAACTCGCAAGCTTTGTATCAGATTTATAACCAGTAGAGTTGCTCAGCCGCACTGCAACTGCTGTAGACAACTGGAGCATCACGGATGAAGCCCTGCTCCCCCTCTCCCAAGTGGCAGAGAGCAGCAGTAAGACAGGGAGGTGTTTCCTATCCTGCCTGAAGGGAGCGGTGCAGAGCACATGGGATCCTTCCCTTGGCAGCATCCTTGTAAATGTGCATGATGATTTCACCAGCAAGGACTCGGCTCACAGCAGCGTATGCTTCTCCAGCGAGGTTCTGCATTCTACCCTGTTTTCCAGCTGACCCAACCCAGGCAAAGTCTCCCCTTGACACTAGACAAAAAACCAGCTTGTTTGCTGATTTTTCCTCAGGTTTCACTTACATCCCTGACTTGTTTAGCTAACAGACACACAAAGCATCACAGAAATATCAATGAGACCTCTGCTGATAACAATGCATCTCTAACAACTTCTCTGGAGCTTGCTCCATCCACTCGCCTCTTCCTTCTCAAATGCCTTTGTCAGATAAAGAAAAAAAGGCTCAATGCAGCTTATTACGGGAGATGCCTTCCCTAATCGATTGTGATCGTGTCTTCACAGGGAGACACGAGTGACAACGCTTGGGGTAAGGCGAGCTTCCCTGTCACAGAGCTGCCAAGCCCCGGAGGGGGCAGCACCTTTACTGGCGATGACAGCAGAGTTAGCAATGCAAAGTTTGCACTGCATCCCGTGGGGAGCTTTGGAGATCAGCTAACAATGGACCCACCGCTACAGTGGATCCCAGTGGATTTTGTGCCAGGGACCCTGTAGCTTTTAGCAAAGCTTTGCAGGGAATCCCATTCCCAGGCCACAGACTGATGCTAATGAGTTCTGCTGGTTGCCCAAGCCTCAGAGGACAAAGCGTAAGAAGATGCTGGGATGCTCAAGATGCTGCTCAAGTTTTTTAGGGGCTGTTAAGTTCCACTGTGTGCAAAAGCAGGCTGAGCAGAGCCAACGCTGCTTGAGCTAAAGCAAGTAACATGTTAGAGGTCTGGTCCCAAAGGACAGACCCTTTCCACCGCCAGGCCGGAGAACTGAGTGAAGTTTGAGCTTCTCCAGCAGTGCAGCCTGCCCCCAGCAGCACAGAGGCTCTTGGCATCTGGTAGAGGAGGAAAGGTCACTTTTTACAGGGATAAGAAGGGCTGGCTCCGATTTATCCTTGAGACCAAGGAAGAATCATGCTCAGCCTGTGCTGAAGTCACTTGCAAGATCCAGATTAAGTGTCCTCGTAAATCCAAGCAATTCTGAGGCAGCAACTGCCTTGCTGGGCTGCTAATGGGTGGCACAAATACGTCACTGCATCTCAGTGCCACGCTCTAATAGGATGTTTTCCTGGCAGGAAGCATTCACTGAACCTGCTTTGAACTACGGCAGGCAGCAGAAGGGGCGTTCAAGCAGAGAGACATTTGGAGCAGAGGCACAGCCAGCTTCTCTGAACAAGCCATTTTTCCCCAAAACAGCAGGCACTCCATCCCAGAGTCCCAGCTGGTTTCTCCCCAGGCAGTAAGACGGGGCCTGACAGAGAGGCGCCTTGAATCAGACTGTTGTAGAAAGGGTGCTCGGCCTTTGGGAGGGAAAGGCACAGACTCCTTCTGTTCTCCACTGAAGAAGCAGGAGGACACGGTGGGATGGCCGGAGCCGGGTGGGTGCAGATCTATCTACAGCCCAAAGAGCAGCGATGCATCCAGCCTCTGTGCCTACCAGGATATCCGGGGCTTCAGTGTTCAGGACATGTTTTAAAGCCAAAACCCAGTTTTGGGTTCAAATCCATCTCCTTTCCTCCTCTGCTCTCTGTCCTTCTTGGTATTGGATTTTAACCATCTCGGCATTGCTGCCGCAGCACCCCAGCACCCTGCTAACCTAAATGGTCCCTCCCGCAGCAGAGAGCTGCTACAAAAGTTCCTACAGCCTTCGTTCTTGCAAGAGCTGCAGATTCCCTTTGAGAAGCTATTAAGAAGCAGTCGAGTAGAGCAACCTTTCATTGACAAGTCACTCAGCCCTTTAAACGATCTCCAAATAGTGTTTTCTTTTTATTGCTTTCTGCAGTTTAACAGCCTTGATTTCAAGTTACTTTGGCTTATGATAAACTCCAGATCTATAACGCTTCTATTCTCTCCCTCTTTGGTCTCTCTCGCCCACTTCTTCTTTATGTTTTTATTAAAAAAAGATCCAGGAAAACAGATAGCAGATTAAAAGGGAAACAAATTGAAATGGGTCAAATGCATCTTGCTTAGATGACAGCCACCCCATTAGATACTTTTAAACAGGACAAATAATCTGTTCAGAAGCACAAGTGGGCTTTTACATTTATTCTAAATTACAAACCAAATGATTGCAGCCTCAAATGGAAGCACTGGCTAATTGCACTAATATCTCACTAATTCCAGCACCAAGAAATGGGGGAAAAACTAACGATTTTCACCATTTTACCAATTATTCAATTTAGACCAAGGTACATTATGCAAACCCTGGGTTGAGCTTCCTCTCCATTTTGTGATCTATGACAAGGACTGGAATTCCAATTATTAATAATGGAGGAGCTATAATTATTCTAAGGATGGGTACGAGATAATTATAAGCCATAAAACCAGCTTTCATATGCATACACAATTCTCTCCCCACGTCTCGCAGAACCGAAATCTATCTGCAGACTAGAGATACGCCGACACCGAAGACAAAAAAAAAAACCCATCCAGAGCTACAGTGCTCGCAGTTCACAAGCGCAAAGCCACAGCTGATAACACAAGCCAGAAACAGGCAGCTGCCCAGTTCCGCCAGGCAGGCAGGGGCCGATCCGAATCATCCCTACTAGTTGCAGCCTGTGAGGGCTGCATGGATGCACGAGCCATCACAAGGAGAACAGGCTGGTGGCTCTCCTTCAGTTCAGGCCGCCATCGTCATTGCCCCTCTGGGCCAACCCTGATCTGTGTCCCACGTTTGAGGTACCCGGATGAATCGTCTACGTTTGAGGTACCCGGATGGTCCCCCTTTTGGGACCTCCATCTTCCCCCAACAAGAGACACTGGAGCTTTGCATTAGTCCCCGCGCCTTTAAATAAGATCCCAAACCTTCTGAACAAGAGAGTCAAGGTCAGATTTGCAGCTCAGACTGCAAAACTTTCAAGTTCTTGCCATCTATACTCCCAAAACTGAAGGTTTGTCTTATGCTGACCAACAGCCCCACAGCATCCCCGTGGCCTTTAGAGAAAAATCTCCTGCCTTGGATTCGGACAGCCCTTATCTGAGCCGATTTCTACAGTCATTACCCAGCAAACATGATTTGCTAAGCAACACCCTTTCCCAATTAAACACAGAGCAGCACTCGTTGCTATGTGGAGCTGCAGCTCTGCAGTAACGGCTGCTGGTATTGCAGTGCTTTGTATAGTGAATGGAGACACCTTGAATGCAGAAAGCTACAGAGACCAGGTTCTGCTTCCAGCCACGATGCAAATGGAGGGCGGCTGCTGCCAGAGATAACTCCATCACAAGCCCCTCTCCTGGCACACCAGTCAGCATCTGCATCTACAGCAGCCGATACCGAGGAGACTGCCTGCAGATTAAGGTACAGATTTTAGCCTCGTGCCTGTTCCTAACCGATGGCGTGGATGCGAGCAAAGCAGAGAGCAGGGCTATAAGCCAAGCAGGAAGCTGAAGAGGGGGAGTTTGTCCTTCCTTGAGCACAGATCATTAACCATTAGCTGGTCCAGGAGGAGGATGCCGCACCAAGTCCTTCTTCTGTCCCTTTTCCCAGCCACGCCTGCCTTCACCACCCAACCTCGGACACGAGGATGAAGCCCACCCTCCCCCTCCACGCAGTGACAAAGCCGAGCACTGGGTCCATCCCACAGAGATGCCACCTGCCCACTGCACGCGAGGACACGAGAGCCAGCGAAGTGGCTGGAAAGGGAGGTGAGAGGAGGGAAGGCAGATGCCCTGCCCCGCTACCCTGTGCGTGGGGAGATGGTTGTAGGCACCTTCCAGCAGCCGACGGCTGGCGGGAACAGGTGGTGAAGGAGAAGGCTGACACCTCTCAGCATTTAATCGTTCCCGTCAGTAGCTTTATGAATGGCAGCCAAAAAGTGCCATAATTGCTGCAGTGACGCTTGCTAATGACTCGAGTTAGATCTGGCAAGAAGTCAAAGGCAGGAGAGAAGAAGAAAAATAGCAGGAGCGGGACTGACATCTGAATACCTGCCTTTGACCGCCACAGAGGAGAGTGGGGCAAGCCCAGCTTGGGACCTGCAGCTACAGACAGGCAGGGACCAAGCACGATAGGTGGGCAGGGAGAGATTTTACAGCACACCCCTTGCCTTCCCTTGGGAAGGGAAGAGAGCTGAAAGTGAAGGTGAAGAGGGAATAGAAAAACAAGCCCCAGTTTTCAGGTTAGTTCAAGATCCTTGTTCTCGGGGGACTAAGGTGACCCACCTCATAGATACCACCTTTCTACTCCAAAATCACCTTGAGCCAGGGCAGCACAAGCCCTGGGGAAAGCAGGGTAACTCGGATCACTGCCGGTCTCAGCATCACCTCCATTGCATGGCACGTGCCTTGGGACATCCAGTCCACAAGCCGTGGCTCCCACTGAGCCGCTGCCATGGCCGGGGGAGAGTTGTTCCCGAAGAGGAATCCAGCCCCTCATGAGCAAACAGCACACTCCTCCTGATTATGTATCTGTTTCTGAATGTTAACAAACAGTCAGCAGCATCTGATTGAGTGGGTTATTAGCAGAATGAAGACAGATGGTGGAGGATTAACTCCGAAGCGTCTTTATTGCAAGGCCGTCATTACAGACAGCTCTACCTCTCTTCTCCCTCTGTCTACAACTGTCACCAGCTTAATTTCACCCTACAACTCACAGCCGCGCACCAGACAGCGATCCCAGCACGCAGACAAGGCAATCGTCAATCACCAATCACAGCAAAGGGATAAGTGTATAACAGCCACACTGGAGCACCAGCTGGACACCCCCAAATTGTGCCCAAATCCAGCACCTTTCCTCATGTGGGCTTCACAGTGGCAACAGAGCAAGAGGCAATCGCACCCAATGCGGCACAGCAGTGCCAGCTGCAGGGCGAGTGCCCAAATCATTTTTGCCCTGCACATCCCCAGTGGTGCCAGCAGCAGCCCAGGCTGCTCTGGTGCCTTACAGCTGGGAGAGACACCAACACCTCACCCAGACCTGTTTTTTCACGACACAGGTTGATATATGTTGATATGAGGAACTGATATGCGTTAACTAACACTAACAGAGGCAAGTTCTCGGACACTTATTTTGGCTTCTCGCCTTGGAGGACAGCTCAGCCAGAAGAGCCTGCATCTGCAATCAGTTGTGTTAATGGACATCCATCACTTGCCAGCTGGTAAACAAACAACATAATGCTACCAAAGACCCTCGCTGGGCAGGGCCACAGAGCATCTGTAAGCCACAACATTTATTTTACCCTGCTGGGAGAGGTTGCCACACTGGTCTGCAAGTGCCCAGCCTGGATCTTCTCTGTGGGGATAGCCAAGAGAAGCGCTTCCCACCAACAAGCGATTCCTCCACGCTAACAAGGCCTCTGTCTAAGGCCTCTTGTGCTTCTCTACCTACAAGCACATTTTGTAGATGTCTCCATTAAGTGACAGCAAGGTTCTAAGGATCCCTGTAATTACCCATTTCCACTACGATGGAGACCCCGCACCTCATAATTATCCGATTGCCCCACTGCCTACCTCTGCTTTCAGTTCCTTCAGCTACCCTGTAATTATTAATAGGGCTATTCATTAGCACCATCATGCAATAAAAAGAGGAAAAGCTCTCACTTGGCAAAAATGTAAGAGAGAAGCTGTCTCTCCCCTTATCCCTGCAAGGTAACTGGCCCAAAGAGTCTGGCCCAGGTACTTTGGGCAGGAAATACCTTCGCTGTACCTCTGTAGATGACCAGACATCTGAAACCCCCCTTGGCTCACATCAGACCTCAGCCCACACCATACAGCGTGGATCTGCACTGAAATCCACCAAAATCCCAGGAGGTGTGAGGCAATTGTCATCCAGAACCACCTCTAGTGAAAACACAAGTCCTAGGCGGTCTTTGTAGCCATGGAAATCCCCCGACTTTATTTTTGGCAGATTGTACCTTTAAACGTAACGGTCCTGGAGCCTGCGGGGGCCAGAAACTCCCTGGCTGCACAGTGCCAGGCAGACACACTTTGTTCCCATTCCCACACAAAGGCTTTACTTTTGGCCTTTCATGTTTCTTTGTTCTCTCCACACAAAGCCACATTCAGCCTGAAAAGGGGGGCTCACTTCGTAGGTGGATGGATGCAGGCTTTGAATCCATCAGGGGACAGGAGCCTTTGTGAATAATCCCAAGGGATCGGCAGGATGCCCAGGTGTGCCCACAGTCCTGCTGGCTCTCAGAAACCCTGTGAGCATCCCCCCAGGGTGCTCCTGCCCATCTGAGCACAGCCACAGGCAGCCTCTCCAGGAGGCTTGAGGGACAGGAAGGTACTGAGAGAGAGCTTGCACCTTCTTAAAGCACTCAGACCAGACTCTGCCATCCATTCTCCCAAGGGGCAGCCCCTTCCTGTTAAAGACATACTCTAATCAATGTTTAAAAAGCATGTGGTAACAAACAAGCATGAGGTGAAGTATTGTGAAGTACTTTCCCCATGTTATCGGCTCAGTATCAGGGCTCCTGGGAAACTGAAGGAACCTTTTATCTTCTAACTGATATTTGAGCCATAAACCTGCCTCCAGCAGAGTTTTACCCCATGAAAGCTAACGCACCTTTTACTCTCATGAAGACAAGGCTTCCTGCAAGGGTAGACACCCCCATGGCTAACTGCTGGGCAATACACCATCCCACGCGGGCTAAAGGAAGTGCAGTGGGGCAAGCGATTACACCCTCTGTCCAAATCATTTCCAATCACAGCCCCAAAAAAGGATTAAATCCGTGTTTGGATCAAGTTTGCAGTCCCCAGAGTAACCTCACAGCAGCCAAACTCTCCTTGACACACCCTCAAGACCCTCCCATTTTGCAGGGCTCTGGGACCTTTAATCCTTCTCTGATCCAGCGCTAATCAGAGATGGTGCTGCACCAGGGTTTGCTCCAGAAAGAGAAGCCAAGCAACGAAGCTACCAGAAGCAAGGACGCCAATTCTTCTGAGCATAAATAGTTTTTGTTTAGTTATTATGCTTCATAATTATTTATGATATTTCTATGGATTAATCAATGCTCATGAAGTACTTAGGGGATGACTAGAATATAAATAGGGAAATTTTAGTGAGATCTCTGCCAGAGTGCAGGGGTTCGACAAACAACGGAACGGCTCCTCTGAGGGGTGCAAAGGCACTGAAAACTGGTACCCTGGAGGTGTCACGGTGAGGCACTACCACCCAACTAAAATAAAAAGGCTAGATGCAGCAATTGCTGGAAGAGCTTCCCATATGACAAATCCTTTCCATGGAAAAAAGACAGTGGGTTTTGGATGTACGGAACTTCTCTTCTCTTGCAGCTTCATGCAGGAGGCTTCCCACATCCATGCCCGCTAGGATGTTTCAGAGATCAAAGGGGAAGCGGGATTTTCTCCTTGGCGTAAACAAGAACCTAGCACGTTCCTAGCAGTAGCACATCCTCATCCCTTGCAATGAGATAGCTAAAGAGGAAGGAAGAATGGAAGGTGAGGGAACTGCTCACCTTCAGTCATCCTGCGGTACTTCTCCTTGTACATGAACCCCAGTACTAGGCAGCATCCTCTTCCTGGGAGCCCCAGTTCTGCAAGAGAAGAGAGAGTGATGTTAGAAGACTAGGCTGGGGACAAGAGCAAGCACACGGGGATGCTGCAGGGAGCTAAATCCTGCTGGTTATACCGTTCAGGTAAAGCACCGGCAGGCAGGCACGTAACTGAAGTCTTTGGTCAGTCTCACAGCTGAAGTTTGCTGGGGGTCCCAAACCAGCTGTTGCTGTGCTGCTCCACTTAGCCACATATATCTAGAGACAGGAGGGTCACCATCCCCTCCCTTGCCCATTTCTTAAGTGCTCCTCTACACTAAGCAGAGGGAACAAGCTGCATCTTCTTCCACATCAGTGCGTTGCAACAATATGGACTCTTTCATCCCTTTCTCCCTTAGCGGGCGGCAAAGTAAAATGGGAAGCGGCCCTCAGAAGGGAAGATAAGTCTGGCTTGAGGCATCTTGCTCTTTAGAAACAAGCAAGTGACCCTCCAAGTAGCAAAGTGCCAGAGTCTGAGGAGGCGCATGCCTTTGATGCCTTGATTTCTTAATGGGTCTTTCTGACTATCGGTAACAGAGAGATCTGAACATGGGTTTTTCCAGAAGTAGGCTGCGTGCATGCGTGCTCTCCCCACGCGCATCTCAGAGCAGCAAAAAGCTCTAGTTCTTCAAACTAATTCTCCTGTGTCGCAGTGGAGAAAATTAAGGTACAGTGTCCCGATGCTGCCTGCCTGTGGACCTGCAGAGCTCCTCAGGGGCTTCTGTGCTCTACAGAGCCCTGCTGATCAAAGCCCCTTTGATGTTTACTTAATGTGGCTGTGGTCTCTTTAGAGCCCCCCTCTGCCGAGGAAGGAGCGCTCGGGAGTGTCGTGAAGTGCCGCACGCAAGAGGGGAAGGCAGCGAAGCAGGAGGGTTGAGAGCGCAGCGACAGCTTTAGAGCAGAGCCAGCGCTGCCTGGCAGCCTTGGCTTTTAGCACCATGACGCAAACTTGGGTTTGAATCGCAGATCGGGACCGTGCCAGAGGAAGCAGAAAGTCACTCACTGCAGTGTGATGTGCAGGGAAGACACCCAGATTTATACAGGTATACACCCAGATAAACAGTATCTCTCCCTAATACTGCTAGCTGCCATGGCATCCCAGCAGAGGGGTTAGCATCCTCCTCTTGCGCACAGTATGAGGCAGAATGAGAGCCTAAACCCAGAAAGAAGACAGACTACTTTTGACCCCAGGACACTCAGGGTACAAGCAAGACTAGTTAAAGCACTTTCTTTAACATTAAACAGTGCTCCACCTTGCAAGAGGCTAAGGACCAACAGCTCCTGATCCTAAGGCTCCCATGAGGGAGGACGTCAGCATCTGACCAAAATAAATCACGTGTGTAATCCCACTGCAGTCAATGCTCAGACAAAAGTAAGTCTCTTGAGATGCTTAGAGTAAGCTGAAATTTAATTGCCCCCCTAAATCCACATTGCCACCTAAGGTAGTGCCCCAGAGAGAAATAGGCATCTCCAGAAAGTGACTCACTTCACCTACTTGGGATGACTTTGGGGGTGCTTGTAACTCTCTTGTTGGCGATAAAAGGTGGTGACTAACTCAGACATAGATGTCTCAAGATTAGACAAATCAGGGCAGATCAATCAACCATCCACATCCTCAGCCGTTTCTTGAATCAGAGTCCTAATTAACAGAAGAGGTAAACTGCAACCAGCTCCCATCTTGGATGGGATGGTGGAAACCAGCCCTCTTGCTCCACAGTGCAGAGGCGACATGATCTACCGTCCCTGCACAGCCTACGCAACAACTGCAAACACACCAAGAAAGGTGTCGACTTGCAGAGCATTAGATGCCTCTATTACTCCCAACTGCCGCTAGGGTCTGCCGGTTTTAGCTGAAGGACATTCAGCACAGGTTGCCTCCCTTACCGCCGTCCGATAACTAGAATCGGTAAGACTCTGCTGAACTTTGAGTGGGGTTTCCATGAAGGATTGCATGATGCCCGTGAAAACAGAGGTCCCGTGCGCATGTGGCCAGATGGCTGTGAGCCTGCCGATAGCCTCTGGGGCCATTTACATAGAGCCTGCGAAGCAGGCAGAGGTCTTTATTGATAGGAAAGCAAAACTGCATTGATTCCTATTGAGCCTTCAATGAGCACCAAGGTATCAAAGCGTAATTAAAACACCACAATTAGATTAGCGTCACACAAGGCAGCGCAGCCCACAGCGCAGCTGAGCAAGCCAGCATTCTTATCTTACCAATTCAGACGTGCATTGTACATTCCGGCATGCACACGTGGGCCTGCTTGTGGATGCTGGCCGGGTTTTTCCTGAACACGCAGACCTTGCATGACGGGGGCTGCCATGCTCTCCACGGACCACAATCATCATCAAGAGCATCCTAAACCAAAGCACTGACGGAGGCAGCAATAGCTGCAGCCTACTTGGAGGATAAATATCCCACCACTCAGACGTCCAACTCTCATCTTCCAGTCACAGGGAGCGAAACGCTCCCAAGAACGAGGTCGTGCTTTAGAGACTGTGGCAAGGGGCTATGACCCAAGGCAACGGCTGTGCTACCCAAGAGGTCCCAGTAACAACTTAGCCCTTAGAGGAGGGAGGGATTGTCAGGACTGAGCCACATGGGCTGGATCCAGATGAAATCTGGGTTATTACCCGTCTGGAGCCTGGATCAGCACACACCGGTACGGGTGTCTATCTTTCATTTGCCTCCCTGAGGGGTGCTATAATTAATGCTTATAAAACACTTTGATATCCCATGATGAAAGGAGCTATACAAGAGCACCGCATTATAATAATTCATACCATAAATTTGTGAGAACATGCAAAAATCTTTATAGCTAAAGGCACCTTTAAATACTTGAGAGTTGCTTTAAAAGGTAAAATACTTCAAGATGCCTAAGGATGTCTCACCACTTCATGGCTTTTAGTGGCTACCTAGAGCTAAAATAGTTACGCAGATACCCAGCATTTTAAATGTTTTGGCTTTAGGGGAGGCTGCTGAGATACCACTGAAAACAGAACATTTTAACCCATGTGTGTCCCCCACCCACAAAACAAGTCTCATCCATTTCCTTGCAATGGCAATTGATTTTTCCCCAGTGGAGGGAAACTAGTTACAGTTGAAGGCTATCATCCCTGGTGCTTTGAAGAAGCGTGAGCTTAAGCATCTCGTTTGGAAAATACAGGGCAGAACCATGTTTTTACTCGCTCAGAAGTACCTGCATTAATTCACCTCAAAACTTGCAGAAGAACCACTCATCAGACAAAGCACAAGCAAGTTCAAACCAGATGTTGCCAGCACTAGGGGCAGCCAGTGACAACGAAGCAAAAGCCGATTAAAAGAAACAAGAGTTCAGGGTCTTCTAGAAAGGGATCTTTATGCACAGACTGGGCAAGTCGGCTTTGAAAGAAAGATTTCTCTTTGCTGGCCCAAACTATGGAATCCTCCTGCTTTTTTCCTAACTTCTCCCATCGTTTGGGATTTCCCTACTCAATTTCGAGGCAATTCCTCCACCCACAACTCAGGGAGGGAACAAAGTTTCTGATCAACCAGTACAGTAAAGGCTAAAGCTGCAAAGCAGTAATAAAGGTTTATTAACACAACCATAATGTGTACTATTGTGTAGCTGTATTCCACCAGGAATGATAATAAGTGTTTAATAGCCCAATAATACCTGTTTAATAATTTTTCAGCTCATCCTGTCTAATTGCAAGTTTATTAAAGAACGATAAACTTTATAATCGTTGTAAAGGCATAATTGCAATTCCATTGCTTATTTAATATTGAGTTAATTATATTACAACTAAGTTATATTTTCCCATACATATTAAATATCAATTAGCTGTTTTAAACTATTGATTTGTATTTAATTAACTATGCTATTATATACCAATTAAGCTCTTATAAGAGAAGCAGAAACAGCTGGTCTCAAATTACATTTTAAAAACTTTGTATTAACATAAATATCACGTTTCCACTTTCTCACTTTTTCCTTCTACAGAGATGGCAATTTGCTATCCATAAATATTTTCCCAATCAGATGTTATATGCATGAGCTTCATTCTGAACTTTTTCTTTTCAGGATGGGGAACGGGCAACCTCCATGCCAAATATCCTAGCGTCAGCGACACCAAAACATGGCAACTGGGAAGGACAGAGGGTTGGAAAAGCCCCATCTCACCTGGGGATCTCAGAAGCAAAGAATTTGGGTGGGAGCTCTTGGAAGAGCATGAAAGTCTCCAAGGAAAGAAGCTCAATACCTTCCTCTTTGTTTCTAAGTCAGCCAGCAAGGGCGATACGAGGAGATCCTACATCACCAAATCTGAGAGTTTTGGATCACTTAAAAACACTTTGGTTGGGAAACCTGATGCTCCTGCTTAGAAGTTTCCCATCCTGATGGATAAAGTTGTCTGCCGTTGGATATCTTGCTAAAGAAACACATTGTGAACAGAAGAGACCAATCTCCCCAGTCTTTCCACGTTCTTGGCTTCTCCGTACCTAGTGACACTGCATCCCAAAAGTTAGAAGTGTGTGAAGGAGCATTTTCTTCTTTGTTTTTCAGCATCCTAGTTTCCAGGCTCAGTAACCATCCTGCTTTTCTCGTGCAGATCTCCTCAGCATCCCTGTGACCTCTTCCTTCAGAGGACTTTGCTCTGAGCACCCATAAGCAAGTTGCATCCTTCCCCTCCAAGCTCACCTTCTGCCGTGAGCGCCGGATTCAAGCTTTTCCCTCGCCGTCATTTGCATCCATGAGCGTTGCTGAGCAATCCAAACTACTGCTGCATTTCGGCAGAGAGCAAATGGATCCTTTGGCATGTAATTTCTATAGTACACCGTTAAGTCTGCACAGCAATCCACGATCCTCAGAGATGAAAAAAGCTATACAAACACGAGTTATTATTAAATCTGTGCCCGGTTAATTTATAAAAATGTATTAAAAAAACCTCAGAGGCTTCCCAGATGAGAAAATGGGCACATTACTGTTTGAAATATGAATGAACCAGAGATCAGCATTAAATGCTGTAGTGATATTGTATTTTATTCTATAGTGCTCTGCAGAAAAGTTGCATTTATAAACCCATTTATTGTGTTATGTACTTGCAAACCACCTTGTCATCCATTTATTGCACAAATAAAATCTTAAAAGCAGAGGATTAGTTGAGTGAGTCCCTGTGGGACCACAATCTGACTTTAAAGAATCCATCAATGAAGGAAAACAGATGGAGCAGAGGTGTTTGCCAGCTCATTGCTCCGAGATGTAAAACGCAACTGCGCAGAAGGGCTATTCTCCGACGGTCCACAGACCTGGAAGTCCTGTTCGTATTAAAGAGGGAAGACACATACAGCAGAGCTTGCAGAAACCAGGCCCCCGTTCAGGAGCCGGTTCCGGTCGAAGACTTTGGAGCGGCAAAGTCTCCTCTCGCGCCGCTGCACAGGGGCGAAGACCACCTTGGGGAGGACGGTTCAACTTTGCACGGCAAAGGAAAATTCCCCGAAATCAAAACCTTGCGGAGTACCTCTGTTAAGACCTAAATGTGCCTTAAACAATGCTACAGAGGCACATATCTGCAGCTCAAACGGCAGCATCACCAAGAGAAGCCAGCCCCAGTGCTGTTTTCCCTAAGGGGAATTTCTGGTGCTGCAGGGTGAAGGTCTGGAGGGCCCTTAAAACTTCTACCAAAGATTCTTTTGGGTTGAAAACCGTAACGGAAAATAACAGGAAAACTTGGGTGTGCTTATTTTCACTGAATCTGTTTCAACCCAGTGAAAAAATAGAGCCATCCATGACCCAGGAGGAGGTTCTCTGGTACAAACAGCTTAGACAGGCACACGCCTGGAAGTATTGTAGTACACTGGCATCCAGCTATCCAAGCTGCCTTGAAAGACATCAGAACCAAAAGCTTCAAGGGGAAGACTAGAGAAACCACGCAGTAAGCAGCTCTCCTCGAGAACGAGCTCTGCCCCAGTGCCAGACAATTAAAAGTTGCTTCTTAGCAGGAAACACAACTGGCAGAAGGGGGAAGGAGGAAGAGGCATTCACACTGCTGAGCAAAGAGAATTATTTCCCTGTGTTCCCTGGCTAACGAAGGAAAAAGGCACCTCCAGGTTGTAACTCAGTACTGAAGTGTTTTGAAGGGCTTTTTTTTCCTCTCTAGTGGCAACACAGAGCCTTTGGTTCCTAAAGTTCAGTACGCTGAGTCTGTCTGCATTCCCCACTCTCCTCCCCAGCCCTCCATGGCCGGTGTTCCTTTTCTGAACCTCTTACGAACATATCCTATCCGGGGAGCATCCAGCAAGCGAAGAATCCTCACAAACCTCAAATCCAGTCATTCTTAGGATATATATTTTTTTTTCCCTTCCCCCAAAGTAAAGAAGCTGCTGCAGGAAAAAACAATTTACCCCAGAGTAGGGTGGCCTTCAGTACTTGAACCTTCTTGCATAAACAGCTTTCATACCTTTGCACGCACAGGTACACATTTACACTAATCACATCATCTGAAATGCCCTCCTTTGCTAAGGTCTTGGACCAGCAAGTTCCACAGTTTAACTACACCTCGTGTGCAGGCAAAGGTATTTTTCCTGTATTTCCTGTTGTAGACATCATAACTTTCACACAGCATTTGTTTTATTCAAAAGAAAAACAAATAAAAGGTTGTGTAGAAATAGAGTCTGTTTTCTTCACCACTAACAATAACAGATCAACTCCTGTTTGCACTGAGAGCTCTGCTGGTCAGGTAACCAACACAGCCAGAGGCTTCTATGTAATCTTGATAAAACCACCTCACAGGCATTGCAAAAGGCGGGGCTGCCTACAACCACAAATCCTTGGACAGTACTGGCAAGAAACAGTCACCTGCAACTTCAGGTTACCACTTACTCCCTCCACACCCCACCTCTGAAGGCTCTACCAAGGAGAGAAGCGCAGCCGACTGTCCACAGCAACGCCTCCAGGCCTTCTCCGCCCCTGCGGGGTCAATGTTTCCTTTTACAGTCTCACAGCATGCAGGCGTAGCTCAAGCATTTCTCCCCAATTTACATGATTTCTACAGTATTTTGCAAGAGCTGCTATCCTGTTACCACTTTCATCTCGCTTAGCTCAGACCCTCTGAAGCGCCTCAGCTTGCTACAGCCCTGGAGCTCAGACTCTCCCTGGGAAGACATCTGTATTGTTCAGTGGGGCTACGGCCAATTCACCTCGCTGGTGGATTCGACCCGCACTTCAAGGACTTCTGGGGGATTTAATCTGCTTTTGACTGCAGCCCGTTGTACCTGCCGCTCCATTCAAGCCACAAAATACATCTCCCGTTTCAAGGCAGCAACCCACTGCAGGAAGGTCAGGAACAAGGCTTTGAGAGAAATTTAAGCAATACGTGAGTACCTCCCCACGCATCCCCAGGTCTCTCCTTGATGCTTCCCCAGGTCAGCCCCTGAAACCATGACATGTCGCCGTCCCCATCATTCCCCCAGGAGGAGACACGTACT
This sequence comes from Aptenodytes patagonicus, assembly GCF_965638725.1. Classification (NCBI taxonomy): domain Eukaryota; kingdom Metazoa; phylum Chordata; class Aves; order Sphenisciformes; family Spheniscidae; genus Aptenodytes; species Aptenodytes patagonicus. The sequence continues at coordinate 7,810,312 of NC_134971.1, read as the reverse complement.
GCTGAGACCACGTTCGCTGACTCCGACGAGTCAGCAGGGCAGCCGGGGCCATCAGAGGACAGTCAGGTGATGGGCACATCTGTCTTGGTCACACTCCAGTGGTTGCATCGCACCAGCCGACACAGCCCACATGTACTCTACGGAGCTCCTCACACCTCTGGGGCACGACCAGTGAGGGCAGGAGAGGCTAACAGGCAGTTTGAGCCTTGTCCCTCGCCCTGTCTGTCCGCTCTGCCTCCCCCAAGCATTTCCTTTCGCAAGCCGAGGGCTCTGATGGCCCTGGGCTGTCTGTCACCTGCCCCCACACTCTGCTTGGCAGCTCAGACCAGAACTTGCAGTCACTTGGAGAGCTGCCTGACAAGGCATTACTTGTTCCTCCCTGCCCAACCATCTTCCCCTTCCACCCCTTCCAAAACCGGGACCTGTGTATTCAACTCCATATAGCAGAAAAATAACACTGTCCCACCAGAGAGGAAAAGGGTGGAGGACACACATGAAACCCATCACACCTTTCTGCAGCACCTCTTCCATTGCACTTGATGACACAAGCTCTCCAGGGAATCAAAATGCCTTTATGAGGACATGCCCCAGAGACTGGAAAAGCCCCAGACACCACGGCATACAGGGTCCGTGTGAAACAGGGGGGGGCTGCAAGGGGAGGAGCATTTGGAAGACAGATTGGGCCGGTCTAAGCTGGGGCGAGCCTTCCTGCTCCATCTCCAGTGATTGCACTGACATCAGGGTGTGCTCCTACAGGAGGGCTCTCAACAAGGAGGGATTGTTAGTCTCTAAAATGGTCTAAAATCTGAATGAAAAAGCTCAGAACAAAACTGACAGGGAGAAAAATACAAGATCCACATATTTTGATTCCTTAAGAACACAGTGTTTTCTCTGAAGACCTGATTTCATCACCAAACACTCTGGTTTCTCATTTCATTGAAAGCTGCTGCACTGTTCCTCGCTCCTGCTGTAGGACCCCTGCATGTCCCATCGCAATCCAAACAACATTAGCCACACACACAGCATGACATTATCCTGAAGCCTGGTGGGAGCATCTCATGTTGGAATAAATAACACATTTTGTGCTCCCCTGGCACACAGAGAGCCACATTTACATGCAAGTCTAGAGATCTGCATAAAGCAGGAGGCGTACCAGCCTCACACCCCACCCAGGCCACCCCGTAACACCTCTGCTCAACTAGGAGGAGAATGTGGCAATGGAAACACTTTGCAATAAGCCCTGGAAGCCCCCATGCTGCTCTGACAGATTGTGGACACACTGGAGAGAAAAATAATAAAAATAAAACCACAGCACTGTAAAGGTCACATCTATTGTAGCGCTCTGGATCAACAACTGCTTCTCACACCTCCCACCTTGAAAGTGGTTAAGCCATCCATTTTACAAGTCTAGAAAGACGGAGGACAGTACAGGAAAGTGCAAACCGCTTCTACCCTCGGAAACATCCGGCAAACACAGCTATCCTCTGCCTGACCGAGGAAATCACGGTCACTGCCTTCAAGCCCATCTGCCCCAGATCCATCAGCTCCTCCTGCCTCAAACCCTGCGAAGCCCACTGCCCAGCTGCTCCAAATCCTTCACATGCTGGACACCCTTGACAACTGCCCTGGCTCCTCCAATACCGAGTAGCTGTGGCCCTTTAATCCCCTCTGAAGGCAGGGAAAGCACTGAAGCACAGTCGCGCTCTCATTTGAAGATGACACAACAGTCAGAGGCAGGGAACCCTGTGGTCCTTCTATTACTGGGAAATCATGCTCCAGCCTCGCAAATGCCATTACTTCTGTGTATCTTATAATTAAATTGTATTTGCTGGTTACCTCACAGCACGGCTGCAATTCTTGTGCATCTGAGGCTTTTTTTTTTTTAAACTTCTGATCTTCAGCTTCTATTTTATTTTTCCACTCCTTGCCAACTCCCAGCAATTTCAGAAAAACTCTTTAAGCCGCCTTCCCGCTTGCGAGGTGAGAAGTGGGTAGGAGACCTGCTGTGCAGCACCAGTCCAGGCTACGCCATCTCCTCTCGGGCCATCCACCAGTCCCGAGCTGAAGGAGACCAGAGGTGAGAAGCAGGTAGGAGACCTGCTGTGCAGCACCAGTCCAGGCTATGCCATCTCCTCTCGGGCCATCCACCAGTCCCGAGCTGAAGGAGACCAGTGATGTGAACAAGTCACCTTGGGTCAGAGCCTCATCCACAGGTGAACCCCTGTTTCCTCCTTCACTATTTAAACCTCCCAGCAATTTGAATGGGACCTGAGGCACTTAAATAGCTTGGGGAATCTCACTTACGGTGGTGTTACCAAACCATCACGGATGAGTAACTTGGCCAAGGGAGCAGCAATTTGAGATTAATCCCAGTTGAAGGTGCACTTGCTGCAGTTCCTGCTCTTTCCCTTCTGTTAAAACTTGCTCAAAGAGCACACAGCGCTAAGATAAAAGGGGCAGCCTGAAAACTGGTCCCTACCCTCCGCCAGCGAACAAGGCACCAATTACAGGGAAGGGGAGAAAGCCACAAGATTTAAGGGATTATCTAATCATTACATTTCCATCCCTTTCTGCAGGAAGGCTGCTTTGATTGAGGTATTGAAGCTTCACACTGTGCTGGCAGGGAGGGCTTTGGCCATGCTCAGCAGTAGGAGAAAGGAAAGTGAATGGGCAAATTTCAAGCTGTGGGAGGCTGATTGCTGCCCTGTCCGGACCACGTTCCTTCAATGTCCCAGCGGTAGCAGATTTGGTACCACCACGAGAAACAAATCCATCACCCAGACTGCTAGGCCATGCAGGCATCCCGCTACAACAGCGGCTGCGGGCTGCGCTAATTCTATTCGAGTCAGCACCAGTCACCTTGCCTGGGTCCAGGGAAGGCCCTGAGCATCCACACCACCAGCTGCAGGTTGCAGCATTCAGCCTAAATCTTTAATCCTGCAATATTTACTTTGTCTCACGGCCATCCCCGCTCCCCTTTTAGAGTATTATCCGTTTCCTGATTGACCTGAAAACCCACAATTTCTGCAACTGGTCCTGCTGGCTGGATCTTCACACTGCAAACACTTTGCTAGCGGTGCTTACCAGCTTCAGCAAAAAAGGTTAGTAGTTCACACAACGTTAAATACTTCCTCCGCCCCTACAGATGCAATTATCACAGGCAAGAGGTAGGAAGGTAAGCCAGGGAAGATCGATATAAGGGAATGACTTAGCACCCTGCTTGTGCCCTTGCATCCATGCACAAGCAGCAGGGATCTCATGTACTGCCGTTCCCCTCCTCATGACGTGCCTTGACCAAATTAAGCCCCAGCTCACAGCCCACGCCAATATAAGCCTTTACACACCTTCCCTGCTACTGCTCCTCACATCTGCCGCCAAACCCTATAACTTATTGCAAGCAGCTTGGCTTCCACTGCCAGGGGGGCATTTTCCCAGTGTTGGCCGTAACTTGAATGATACGTGAAAACAGCTCCCCTGCTTCCCCCAGTGTCAGCGCGCTGCTCCCAAGCGCGCACTCTCTCAATCCCATTAAAAGTAATGGGGTGAGATTGTCCAGCCCATTACTTTCAACGGCTTAGTTTCAGCCAGACAGCCTAGAGCTCCCATATCCTCAAAACAGCAAGCAGAGTAGCTCCAAAACTCTCTGCTTCGTTACCACATCATGTATTCCAGCTTGCCAGAGTTTAATTGGAAAGACAGCCAAGCCTGCGTTTAGGTTTGCTAATTCCTGCAGGAGAGACACAGGTATTGCTTGCACCACTGACAATTATTTCCTTGCTCAGCAATTTTTGGTTTTCCAAGGTGTGAGGTTTTACAAAAATAGCCTAAGTTCTTTTTAAAAAAAAAAAAGAGGAAATAAGCAAACACAGCCACAGGAGAGGTATTTTATGAAACCGTTGCGTGCTCCAAGATTCAGCTGGTCTTGCTGGTGCTGGAGGGAAAGTACAGTTGCAGGAAGAGCTAGCCGGGGAGAAACATAGCTCTTGCAAAAAGCCAAGCGCAAATCATATATTTAAGATGCATCATGGGAGCTGTAGTTTGAGTATTTCTGAACTGTAAGTCTAATAACACACTGAGGGCAGAGACAGGCCAAAACCCAAAACACTTTGCTTCCAAGACAGTTTGATATTACGACATGCTCAGAAAGCCGCGCAGCCAAACGTCTTTCTTTGGGGCCTGGAGAAATCCTGTTTCTAGTCTGATTTCCGACCTCGCCTTCTGCTCTGGTTTCAGAAAAGCTTGGCGGAACTTGACCATATAAAGCCACGTGCCCCCCTTACAGCTAGGGAAGGGACCCATTAAGGATGGACATAATGACATATCCAGGACACTGAAATAACAACAGCCATCTCAAGACCTGGCCAAAAATAAAAGTGGGAAGAGCTGACTAGTTAAATGGTTGACAAAAAGAGAAACCCCCCCTACCATAAGACACCAGAAAGTTGCTAAGATGACACTTGCAGGAAAGTGATAGAAGTTTTGAGCACAACACGGACTTTTCTTGCCTTTGACCTTAGCGAAGAGAAGACTACAAAGAGCACCTCTCCCGTACCAAACCCCTGCAAGCTCTTTGCACGGCCTCCGCGGACTCGGTGCTGTGCCCTGTTGCAATGCCGAGTCAGTCTGCCACTGCTTCAAAGATGTTAACGTCTTGATGCTCACAGCCCTGTCCAATCCAGGACAGATGGTAATAAATTTTTCAGTGGCTGGAGCAGAGTGCAGCAACTGTGTGATTAGCATCTTTTTCTCCACTGCACATTTCATCTGTAAACTAAGATTAAATACCTGGAGGAAAAAAGCCACAGGAAAAGGGAACTTTAATATGTTTTCACTGCAGAGTTCACACGAGTGAGCAAACAGCTCAGATCTGAGGTCAGGGGTGGCTTGCGGGGGGGGGGGAAGCTTTCCCCATGTGCCAATTCAAGTTGTGCAGTTTTCACAAAAATGCTCTCTTTCTGTCAGCACGGCTGCACCTCGAAATTCTTATGACCCAGGCAGCTGGCCTTCGAGTCAACACTGCGAGGAGCAGCAAGGTCTGCAATCCCCTAAGAGTGAACAAGGGGAGAAGAACCACTCCATTACCTGGCTGGGTTTGAACTCTCAACTCATTTAAACCAAACAAAACCTATTCCAATTGCCTGTCAAGCCTCGAGGACCGCACTTTCCTGCAACCTCAGCCGGAGATAAAACAAGGGAATGAATTTCATGTATTGCACGGGAGATTAGGGATGGTGCCAGCTGTTGAGAAAGAGGAGAAATCATCAGCTACAAGTTCAGCAACCATCAAAACATCGTTCTTCATCACTGCAACACAAGTGCCAGGCCAGCATTGCCGATAAGGCACCCTCAGATGGCAAGCATTTTAGATCACCGTTTAAAAAACAACAAAACAAAAAACCACACACACAAAACCCACACACGCTTTGATTTGGGATGCATACTACTTATAGTCAGAAGATTATTGTTAGGGCTTGTAATTCATCCTTATCAATCACTAGAGATCCTCCTCTCTGCAAATTCAGCAAGCTATTTTGTGTGCTTGTGCACCCCTCAGGTGTTGCACCATGCTTTAGTTCTGCTCCTACACGTGACCAGGGGATCCTGCATACAAAATGCTCCTTTTAGTGCAGCCTAAACACAGAGAGAGATCCGCCTGCGCTTAGAGGGAAAGCCAACGAGACTTGAACCCTCCGGCTCCACTTGCAGGAAAATTCTCTCTCAAGCACTTGCTCGCTTAACGAAAATCCAAACATGCCCAACAGGTCATGGCTTCAGGTCACACAGAGAAATATCCCACTTTGCTATTCTATCTCCAAGCATCTTCTAATAACATCAGGCTGTAATCCATCTCTCACCATGCATGACTGTCTGCCCCTCCTCTCCCCACACTGAGCCAGGGGAGTGTGGCAGAACACAAGTGACTTGCCTTGCATTTCAGAGGAACAAGATGATCCATGTTAGGTGTGCTGATGGATGGGCATGCACCACCTGCCTTTCAAACGACATTACACACCATTGTTGCAATCAATAACGTATTATTTCCTCCATGTTTTATATCCTCGTGTTTATTATGTGTAAATAGGGATTTACAGTGATCTGAGTGTGTTCATTTAATGTAGCTGACACCCTGCATATGAGATCTGCCGGCTGCCCTCTCAGGACCTTCGGGAAAATGAAATGATGCTTCTTCCACAAAGCCGCATTCACGAGAGAAATGGGGAAAGAAAGAAAGAAAAAAAAAAAGAATAAAACAAGGCCAAGGTAGAGAGATCAGAGAGAGACTGTGTGCATGGAACGGAAAACAGAATAAGGGTGCCAGCGCTGGGATTCAGAGTCACGCCAGCATTATTGTGAAAGGAACATTAAATATTGCTCTCATCTCAAGACCGAGGTGCTGGTTCTAGGAGGAAGAGGTTGGGGTGGGGGAAGAAACTCTTCCTTGAAAGGCTTTGGCACACCTATGCAAAGTTCCTTCTTATTTGATCTTCAGCACAAAGAGCAGAACAGAAGCATATCATCCTTTGCAGCTAAAATGAAAAAATAAAGAGGACTTTTATCCCAGATCCATTTATCTCAGGAAATAAAATTCTGTTCCTGCCTGCATCCAGTCAGTATTTTCCAGGTGGGTAGCTTTCTTGCTGGAAAAATGAACAAAGCAATCAAAATAATTTGCTAATTCATTTCGTACTCTTTTTTTGAAGTCTAAACTGCAAGTTAAAACAAATCCGAGTAGCCTGGTGTGTTGTGTCAACATTTTGTTCAACAAACAAAGCAATACTGAAATTCTTAATTGTTTCTTAAAAGATCTTAACATACCTCCAGAAGCTACATAGCACTTCCCAGAAGGAAAGCGACACCGCAGTTCGATTTAACAATCGTATGTTTTCTATAGGATGGTGACAGCCTAAAGGTCTCCTGACACCTTTCAGAACAGCACTGCTAAAGTGCCTTTGCCTGTCTCAACAGCAGCCTGCAGCATGTCCATCCTGAAACAACTTGGGATGTGAGGACATGACCCTGCTCTCACCTTCCAGGTGAAGCCACCAGACAAAAAATGAAGCAACTTGGCTTGTTCAAGCCAAGTTCTTGATCCATATTCTTAATCAATGGAGCAGTTCAGAATAACATTCAGGTACATGCCTGTGTAAATACAAGGTCTGAGCAGCTTTCCTGTGCCAGGTTATCCCAGCATGCCCAACGCCTGTGCCTTTCCCAATGCGTGCGCCCTACCTAGCGTCCTCTCAAGCTGAACTTGGTATTTCCATTTCAAGAAAAGGAAAAGCATGCCTCTGCACCATAAAGAAACCTCTAAAGCAAACATCTTTCCTCCTGGCTCTGCCAAAAACTCCTCTTGCAGCCTCATCTGTGTTATTTACTCGTAGCTTAGCTGGGAAAGAGCAGCAGCATCCTTTTTCTGCTTCCAAGAGGATGCAGGGACCACATTTTAGCACGCATGAGGCATTCTGAAGCACTACAGAAGAGCAGGAGGTTCTCCTCGCTCCCTGAGCTCATCTGCCTCACCAGGCTCCTGTGTGCTATTAAACAGCTGCCACGTTCCACCTCAGAACTTCCTGCAAGTCAGCAAAAAAAAAAAAAAAAAGGAGCCCTAGCACAAAAATAGATAAGTACCCTAAAATACTGGAGAAAACAGACAGGCACCCATTGGTCAACAGCTGTGCGCTGCTTTGGCATCGTCCCTCACTAGAAGACATTGCATTAGAGGAAGCAATGATCATCATCATTAAATGCCTTGATGGAAGTCAGGCATCTGGTTTTCAGCATTTAGCTGATCAAATAAATAAGGGTGCTTTTGGCAAACGCAGAGGGAACAAACATGGTACGATCAGAGAAGCTGGAGGGATTCCAGCTTCCCTAATAGCGTCCCTCCCTTTCACCAGCTCAGGGACTTCCCGCAGGAGAGTCCTGCGGCACATCAGGCCACTCACATCACACACACACCCCCCCCCGGCACGCTCTTGGGGCATGCAGATCCCCTCGCTAAGGGGACTCAGCCCCCCTGGGGTGGGAAGAGAAACAACAATCTCTATTAAAGGATGACAAGCACGCAGAGACTCAAGGGCACAAGTGGAAAACCTGCTGCCCCAATTTCCTCAGCCCTGCTCTAAATGCAGAGGAATGGATCCCACCACCGCTGCTGCACCTTGATCTGCTGTGGGGCTCACATGGGAAGAGAATAGCAGCTTTTCAGGCCACACACCCCCCCTTGCAACCTGCCCAGCTAAAATATCCTTGTCTGAGACATGCTTGCTGCCTGAGGAAAACTCCTCCTGCTGCGAGGTACCCCATGGGGGACCGTACTGTTACCCCCTGCCTGCAGCAAGGCCAGAAGGCTGCCCACCTCCTCCGTCTAGACTTGGAGGAAGTCGTTACTCCATAGACCAGCCATTCCTTCCGCCATTCGTGTCCCAGGGATGCATCCCTACCCTGCAGGATTGGTTTGCTAAGCTAAGCTACCAGGGCTGTTCTATCCATTAAAAAGGTGCACGGCCTCAGAGATGCTCATTTAACATATTTCTGCCTTCTAGATGGCTTTTACTTTTCACTAAACTCAAGACGCAGTACAATATACGTGACTGATTAGGTTGTGTTATACAGTTCCCGCACATTTAGATTAGAAATGATTATGACTTAAATAAAATAGCTGAATGCAATTCTTAGTGCCATCTATTTCCACCCCCCTCCTCTTTCGAACGCAAGACAGCAAGTGGGAGGTGTAGAGCAAGTCTAGAGGAAGAATAAAGATACCAGGATCCCTGCATCTTGTGTTAGGGCAGCTGAGGCCCAGGAATGCAACCGTAGATACAAGGGATCAAGACAGTATCTTTCACCTCAATGTTCCTTAAACACCCTCCCAGAGAAGTCCCTCTTCTGCAGCAAGGGGAGATATCCCCTCACCTGCAGGACAGCTTACCAAAGACGGGGGTACGGAGGACAGCTGTCCACTCCACACAGACCCCAACCACCCTCTTGGGCAGCACAACACAAGAACGCCTTTGGAAGGGAGGAGGCAGAGATGCTTCGTAACAGGAGGGCTGGTAGTTTCCCTAAGAAACATTCAGAGACGCTGGACCACCCTCCATCACAGCATCATAGCAGACCAGAGAAGGAGAAGGCTTGCCCTGGGCTACAGGACACTATGCTGTGGCTTCCTGAAGTTTCTAACCTTAAAATAGATATTCCCCCAGCTAGCTTTAAATGCTCCAGGTGACAGGGTGGGAAACAAACTAGTGACCACATTCCCAGAGGACCCCTGGCCAGGCTACAGGCAGGGGAACTGGAATATGCCCATCCCTGCAGCCAGCAGGAGGCTGGTGGGACTTGTCAGGGCACAACGCAGCGGCACGCACATCTGCATGCAACAACAAAGAGGTTGGAGGGAACTGGACAGACGTGCTGGCCTTTCCCGAGGTTTGTCTTGGTACTGCCAACCCCGGCAGAGGATTTTCATCATTCAGACCTACATGGGATCGAGGGAAGGAAGTGTATGTTCTTTTAAAGTGATGTCAAGCATCACACCTTAGGGAAAGTTTTAGGAAAGAAATTTATCAATCCACATAGCGAAAAGATGACATTTCAGGGAGACACAGGCAGCGTCACAGCTCTGCTGGGCCACAGAAGAGAACAGGTTTAATGAACTTCAAATGTCTGACCTCAGGGGGACCCCAGTACCTTCCTGCTCTCTAAGCCACTAATAGAATGAAGCACATGGGCAGGCACCGTCTGTTGCAGACAGCGTGCTTTTCCCCCATACCCCCAAAGAGCCACCCCGAGCCTCTCCTCACACAGACACCTTCTCCTATAGAAAATGGCTCCCACAGCACTCATGCTTCCCCTCTCAGCCTTGCAAGTACAAGCAGCTGCCCCACATTATAGCATATGATAAGCCCAAGGGAACAACAAGGTCTTGGGTAAATTTAGGGCTAGATTATAGCCCATCTGACTGTGACTAACCTTCTGAAATGAAGGTCAGTGCTGGTACTTTGGGATGTGATTTTCTTCCATTTACTTCTTGATGGGAAAGTGATGGAGAGTGTAATTACTGCTGTACTACCGCTCACAAGTTGCAAATGTCCTAGCCCAGGAAAAATGAAGACTCAGATGCAAGCGCTGTGGGAAGAGAGGGAAAGAGGGGTATCAAACAGTCCTCACCGGCTCCCGCTGTGTGTGGGGAAAAAAGTTACCAGGCCATCATCATCATCACCCTGCGCATGGGAGATGTTGCACAGCAGCTGAAGTGCTGGTGCCCTCATGGCTATGGGAAGCAGCAGCCACAGCCTGCTCTCAGCTGTGCTCACACGAACCTCCAATGCCCCCAAACCTTCTCTACGCAACCAAAGGAGCTGCAGCAATGCTCAACAAGAGCCCAGGCTTTTGAGAGACTACAGAGACAATTGCAGCAAACCATTGCGATCCTGCAAGACAACCCGATGTTGGAAGTGACCCAAAGCCCACTTCTCTGCTGCTACATGGCATATCAAACCCAGATGCTGCAGACAGAGGGCAAACCCCTAAGCAAATCCCGCCAAGAGCTCAGGAAAACTAGAGCCATCTCCTCTGAGCAGCAAAAAAACCCCCCAACCCCCCAAAAAAACCCCCAAACAACCCTAAAACCCTTCCACTGCAGCTTCAGCAACAAGCCACAAAAAGAGATGCCTGGTTGCAAGACATATTTCCACTCTGGCAGCCTGCAAGCAAGCCCTGGGGTGGAAGTGTGCTGAAATACCCCCCTGCATCCAGCAACCCCCCCCTGAGGAAAGGCAGCCATGAGGCAACATCGCCCCAACCATCACACCTCAGGACAGGGGAAACCAGAGAGACCACACGGCTTTTGCAGCAAAATACACATTAATACCCTTCCTTGAAAGCTTTTAAAAGGAGGACGCTCAGTATTTCCACACAGTATTTTGTAGCAAGGTCTGAGAGCAGTACCTGTCCTCTGTCACACAGACCTGGAGCTCCCTGCCGTGGCAGCCATCTTTGTTTCCTTGCCGCAGCGCCCATCTTGTCTCCTCACCACAGCACCCATCTCATCTCGTCTCCTCGCCTCACCAAAATATCACCCCCAACATGGCCACAGCCACCCCGAGCAACTTCTCCCTCAGCAAAGCAGAGGGGAATGGCAGCAGAAGCAGGCTGGAGGAGCTACCTCAGGGCCCTAAGTGGCTGAGTGCTGACACCTGGGCCTAATGAGCACCCCACACCCACTGGGCACCTTCCAGCACCTTCCGCCCCCGGGGCAAAGATCACCTCTGAATCAACACTACCACAAAAGCACCTGAGGAAAAAAATTTAATTAAAATCAACAAATCCGCTTCCCCTTGCCACAGGTGGCTGAAGGCATCTTGCCTTGAATGTCCCCTGCCATGTTGAAAGGGTCCCCAGGGAGGCTCTCCACACACCGTCACCCTCAGCGGAGATGCGTCAGCTTTGCTTCCCTTCACACTTGTATAAAAAGAAAGGGACAAATAAATTGAGATTTATGGGATGCCAGAAAAGCTGATTTTTTTTTATTATTTTATTTTTCCCTCCCCCCTTGAACTCAGTTTTTTATTTTTATCCCCCCCCCCGCAGCAACTGTTTGAAGGCTGCAGATGGAGCGCTGAGAGCAGCTGGGATCTCCTTGGAAAGAGATGCAGTAGCAGCAGGCTGGAGGGGCAAGGATGTGTGTGCACACACAACATCACCCTGGACAGGACCCACCAAGGGAGGATTGCTAATTTTCCAGCTCTGGGTGTCTATCTTGTCCACCACGTTCACCAGGACGTGGTACTGGATGTCCTTTCTCATGCTTGTTCTGGAAGCACCTGTGCACGGTCCAACCTAGTTTCCACCATTTGAGCAACAAATAATGTAGAAAATACCTCCCTACAGCTAATCCTCTGTGCAAATGGTTGTGGGATTTGCTTGGCACAGGGGCACTGTGTGTTGGAAATCGGAGGGATGCGGGAACTGCTGGTGGCCTCTTGATGGGACCAGCTCCTACAGCATCTCCTGAGGACCCCAGGCAGAAGCGGCACACCATCACCATGCCTCCGTCCTGCATTTATGGGGGACTCCTGTTGGCAGCTCCGCAACCTGCCACAGCATCCACCTTCCTGGTCCTAATTCAATCTGGAACAAGTTTACCCATGTGGGTGTCTCTGTGTCTGAGCACAGTCTCACAAAGCCCTTTGTCCCTTGCCAACGTCAGTGTCGGTGCCAGCACTGCAGGCCTATGCCAGCATCACCCATGGGTGCCTCAGGACAGCGTGGCACTGAGCTCTGGGTAGGAGCATGGGTTCAGGCAGCCGCAAAATGGAAAAATTGAGATCAGTTACCCAAAAGGTCCTCTGGCAGGTCTCAGCTCTTTGAGGGAGTAAATAAAACTCTCACTTTATTTTCTCTGCCTTAGCTGTTTCATCTCTTTCTTGGCCTTTCTTCTCTCACTTGCTCTCATTTTTTAAGGATGCCAATTTTTTCACAAAGGTTTTTGCCTCATTTTTTGGTGTTTGTTTTTTCTTATTTCCTCCCCCAGAGAGTCCAAATTTAGCTGTCACTTTACACTTAGCTCAGTGTCTTTTGCCCATTGCTCCACGGGTTCCAGAGTTAGCAGATAAAAGCCTTGCCGGTGTGGACAGTGTTGCCTACACACTCCTGGGAACAAGGACCCTTCTGCAAATCCAGTGTTTTTATGGGGCCAAGAGGGGGACCAACCTCACCATGGCCTCTACAACCTCACCATGGTCTCTAGGACGGTGGCTACTGTTGAGATCACGGTCCCTAAACTGCTCCCCCTCTACCAGGAGACAGGCAAGGACCACCTCTTCCACAGGGTAGCTTCTCCTGCTGTGCAAACAGCCGTGCCATCTGCGTGCAGCAAGAGCACAGACGTATGCCACACGCCTGTCCCCGTGCCCGCACAGCGCATGCCTGCGAGAAGGCGACGCGCACCGCATCGCCGCCGTGCCACGTATAGACATGGACGCTAACATGCCCAGAGGCAGGCTGCCATCTATCTGGATGCAAAAACACATGCGGACACACATCCTACACGTGTTCCTGGTGTGCACACGTGACATTGCCTCTTATCATACAGGCGTGACACCTCCATGAAGCCGCCTACCACCCGTTCCATGCAGACACCACCCTTTCCACGTGTGTGCTATACTCACACACCCCCACCTTACACGGCATGTAGCCATGCACACAGGAATAAGCATCTTTCACAAATATACCCCTTTTTCAGTGCCTGGTTTTCTGTTTTTGCTGGGAATACTCACCTTTTCAGTACCTGGTTTGTTTTTGCTGAGAATCAGAAACTATCATTGCATTAACACGCTGTATTTTCCATACTGCTTTTAAGCCATTCTCTGACTTCACGTTCCTCTGGGTCTCTCACATCCCCCCAAAACCATCTCTCTCTGTAGTTGCTCCTTTTTATGTCACCGCTGACTCCTCAGTGATGGGAGGCAATGGTTAATATTACATTTTTCCTTCCAAGCATACAAATGCCCAGAATGGAGCTGAAAACAAGAGACTTCTGACCAAAGCAACGTGATTAGGAAATGCAGATTTTTCTTCTCCCTGAAGTACTAGTGATTGGAGTCAGGTCTGTGTCACCTCCGCAGACTGGCTCTGTCAAGCAACTGCCTTCAATGCTTCTTTTAATGAAGTCTCATTGATTGATTGCTCCCTGCCCTTACAGGGATGCTGCTGTCACCCCAACCCGCTCTTGCCAGCCTGAGGATTATGGCAGAAGGGCTCAGCCCACGCCAGCCTGGGGCCTGTCTCTCAGCTGAAATTTCCTACCTTACAGCAGAGATCTGCAGCACGAGCAAAGTGACAAGTTTGAGCTGCCGTCAGCAGAGGAGCCGACAGTCTCATCTGAATAACGGTGCCCGAGTTTAGTTTTTAATTAAGCCCTTGTGGGTTCCTTGAAAGGTTGCAGATGACACAGCCTCCTCTGAAGCTGGCCTAGGGAGACATCCAGAGTCAGCACCAAAGCCTGCCTCCTCCTCAAAATGATATGAAATTGGGACCCTGGAAAAAAGGATGAATTCTGAAGAGGAGCAAAAATGTTTTTTTTCTGAGTCCAGGTCGGCTCTGGGAGGAAGCAAGGCTCCTGCCAGGCTCAGCTTCTGCCCATGCCTCTGCTGCCGAAGGCAGGGGTGAGGAGCGCACGGCCCTGCCTGGTGAGACATCCTTCTCCATCTCCATGCCCAGCCGTCCCTTTAGGGTATCACAGTGACGAGTGCGATGTTTCATCCTGAATTTATCGCTGTGGTCTATGCAGATGCCAACAGGGGAATGCTCTCCCTTGCATTTACACTACTGGATACACAGCCATCAAATACCCTAAATTAAAGACCTGCGGCTACTGTCCAGTAAGTCCTGATATGCCTGTATCCATGTAAATCCTAACGTGTGCTATTTGCTTTCAGGACAGATAAATGTACAGCTTCGCCTCCCCATCCTGCCCTGCAATATTATATTTTAGTACTGACTAGAAGATTTCCATCAAACAATATAAACACATTTGTCATGACTGTTCACAGTGGCTGGTCTTCTCCGAGGAAACAATTGAAAAAGAACAGTGTTTAATTCCCAGTTCAGTGGGATTCATAGTGCTGCATTATTTGAGCTTTGTTTCCTCCACGCTTCCTTCTCTATTTTTTCTTTTTAGGTTGGAAAATCCCCCATGCTTTCTACCTGGATTGCACTCATTTCTAACCAAAATAAAAAAAACCTTGTAGTTTTGAACTGTTTTATTAAAAAACCAAACCAAACAACGACGACAGAGGAATTTTTTGAGGAGGGATTGTGAATAGGGAGAATGCTTTCTCCCTGGTTCAAACAAGAACGAGACTGTCCATTTTCCCCACCAGTCCTATGGCCATTTAAACACGAGGGTAAATACATGGGGAAAATGGGGAGAAACAGGTTTATGGCCAGGAAAATGAGATGTGAAAGCCCCACGGGAGGAGGCTAAGTCCGTGGACTCAGCACCGGGAAGGGGAGGCACAGCAAGGTAAGGTGATGCTAGTCACAGAGGAAGCATCAAGCAAAACCCAAATTTCACAGTGGCAGTTTGGGTGATGAACGTAAGCGGAGGCGGAGGAGGAAGAAGGCTTCTACTGACAAAAGACAGATAAAGGGGTGCTTGAATGTCACCTCCTGCGGCAATCCGCAGCCACTTGTGGCAGTGCCCTGCATCCTCCCGCTGTGACGACCTGTCCCTCTCATCCCTCGCTTTGTCCGGGGGCGAAGCAGAGATGTCTCTTGATGCAACTTCACACAGTTGCAGGTCTACGACTCCCAGGACTCCGGTTAGCAAAACCACCCAGAACAGCCTTGACAAATGTCCTACGGACAACGTGGAGTGGGAATTGACACCGAACACCGTTTCTAGAGCTGCTTCTGCTGCCACAAAGCCGAAGAGCACTCCTCCGCTATCTCCTGCTTTGAAGAGCTCTCTTCATGTGACACAAGGGTTCGGTTCAAGCATTCTCGCTTTGCACCCCTTCACTCCTAGGAGAGGACCTGTGCTCGTCTTGTGGTCCACCAGATCTCTAGGCACCTTTTTCTTTCCCTGCTTCTTCTTTGCCTTGTTTCTAGCAGTTTAAGGAGCAGCTCAGAGGATGCACAAAAAGGCCTAAACCCTGTTATTATTTACACACCGCCACTCCAAGCAGTTAAAAAAGGCGTGAGAGACCGAGGTGCTTTCAAAAAAAGAAACTATGAGATTTTTTAGAAGTAGAAATAAATAGCAGACTACTTCTATGTCCTTTTTTTTTTGCTCCCTGGCTCTGCAGAACGTAAAGGTTGTGTTTTCCAAATTTTTCCTGCTACAGTAAAGACCAAACAGTCAAAAGGCAAGAAAAGCTGAATTCCTCGTTTCATGTCGTGACTCCAGGAGCCGGGGCCTTTAGAAAAGCGATAAACATCATGGGACTGATGCTCTTCAGTATTGGCAAGATTTGTGAATAAGTACAGAATTTTATGGGCCTTGACTGTCCTTTGCCTTAGGATCCTTCAAAAGGGACTTTTGGTTATCCTAAATATAACTTGCTTCTTTTTCAAAGTCCTTTTTCATCAGCCGGGCTCAGTGCGGCTTGTGCTAAAACCTGTGCACAGGGCACTGCTCTATATAAGCTCTCCTGCACTGGCGAGAGAGACTTCTCCCCCGGCTTTCCACGGCTGTAAATGGACGCATAGGGTGCTACCCCAGAGACGCCCAGACCCCTGTGTCTTCGTACACGGCTCACAGCCTGAGCAGTAGCTCTCTGCAGACCTCAGAGCAATTTCTTTTCCCTTTTTTCCTGCAACGGGCCAAGCGTACAGAAGAAGGGCTCCAGCCCCAGGGGATACCGCCCTTGAGATCGTTCCAGCGGGGAGCAGATGGCAATTGCACATGAGCATTTCAAGCATCACTACGATTATGGATTGGCTTACCTTAAGAAAACAGAGAAACTCATTTGTCCCTCTATTCAAACCCACGTCTATATTCTCGGCTGACACAAAGCAGCCTTCCCTCACCGGCATAAGCAAACCTATGTCGGTTTACTTCAGCTATTTGCAAGCCCAGGAAGGTGAGCGTACCGCACGAAGGATCCCAAACACCACTGTGTTACTACGGCAACACAGCAGCGATGCTCGGGACCACGCTGTTGACTACAGCAATACTTTTCTATAAGGGTCCCACGCAGTCCTGCATAGCTCTTGGAAAGAACTCAAGCCAACGGGACAAATGCAAAGAGACCCCCCTCACCCGAGGGGAAAGCTCTCGCCGGCTGCCCACAACCGCCCCGACAGCCACACCAACCTTTTATTAAGTGTCAAGCCATTCCCTTTGCCTACCGCTCTGTCTTATTTCCATTACCTTTCAGCAGGGAAAGATTTAGGATCCATTCCCCTGTTTAGCAACATCCATTTGTTACAGGGGATCACCGGGGAGCAGTCAATAAGCACTATGCAGGCCCATCCCTGGTAACTGTGCAGCAGTTAGTGCAGAATATGAAATATATATGGCCGCCTTCACCTAATCTAAAACTGTATCAAATGGCTCTTAACCTTGCCCGAATGAATTCAATTTGGCTACCGGATGCAGATCCAATTCCTTGGGCTAGAACAGAAAAATCACTTACTAAAGCAATGCTCCCGAGGGACTAGCTTCTGAAAGAAAACTCTGAAAGATTTCCAGTTCGCTAATCCTGTGATAGCTCACGCAAGACAAATCTGGAATGATGAGGTCTTTTCGTCAAACACAAGCAAACCCCAGGAAACACGGGAATAGCATTACAAGTACATTGGAGGGGGAATCGTCGGAGAAGCTCAGGGGAGACGCAGGAGAATACAAGGATGGGCAGAGGACGGAGATGTGAAATCAGACGATCTTTGCGCGTTTCCAGTGGTTTGTTAAGAGAAGTGGGTCTGTAAAGAGAGAAGGCAGATAGTGCTCAAAAGCGAGGTGACAAAGCTTGGGGAGCCCCAGCCTGCTTGCTGGCTGGCGTGAGCTAATGAACAGAAATGGAGAGCAGTGCCAGCTGCCAGGACTGTGAGGTCCGGATGGATAATATCTGCTCAGCAAGGATCTGTCCCAGGCCTGCTGTCCAGAAATGAGGAGCTGTTTCCCCAGAAAATCCCACTGCCACCGTCTCGCCTACCTATCTTCATCAGAAGTACAGTTTTGACCCTCCACCTGGCTCTCCCTCACTAATAACATCATTCAGATCTTCCCCTTTCCTCCGTTTTATCCCAGGAGATGGCCTGGGGTGCAGCTGGCTACGGAGAAACCCAGGCTCCAGCATCCCTCTGCCTCTTCGCTGCGGGGGAAGCTCCAGGAGGTGGTTTTCTCTCCAGCATCCCTTTCTCCCACACCGGGATCGCAGCCCTTGGCCGACAGGTGCCAGCGCAGCGGTTTGATTTCCCCTGGCTCGGCAAGCACCACGCAAACCGAGCCGCGCTATTGACTTCCGCTCGCAGTTAATTGAATTGTCTTGTACTACACTTTGTTTAAGCTGATGAGCGATGGCTCTCACTCGAGTATCCAGCTCGCAGTGAAATAAGGTCAGAGATGACACGCTCAGTGCCAAACCCCCCGGCCACCCAACAACGCTCCCGAAAAGCTGCTCCTCCTCCCGTGGGGACCCACTCTGTCGGGTGCTGGCAGGAATGGATCACTATTTGGCTCCCAGCCCTTTTCCCCTCACGTCTCCCCCTCCATGCGACGAGGGACGATGCTTGGGGGGGTAAATTGGGGTGGTTGCAACGGGGATGCGGTGGCCATGGGGAGGAAGGGTGCAAGGAGCTGTTGCACAAGCCGAGGACAGCGGTGTGGGGAAGGGAGGAGAAGGATACGGGGAGAAGCAGAGAGAGGCGAGCAAGAGCGAGCGCTCAACAACTTCATTTCGCGAACAAGGGCTGCCGGCCGCCCCCTCCGCACAGCTGGGCTGTTGCTGGGCTGTTGCTGCGTGGCGCTGTGGCTAATGAGGCATCTGCTCCGTTTGACAGTCTGCATCTGCTGCCGCTTGCCTCCTCCTGCCAAGCTCCCGACAGCCGCCGCGCGCCGGGCTCGTCCTCCCTCGCAGCCAGGTGCGCCCGGCCGCCGCCACCTGCGCTGCCCCGGGCATCCCCAGGGCCGGATCCAGGCATGCAATAAGGCGGGGATAACGCTGCCAAGGGAGGGGAAGCATCCAGAAATGCCGTGCAAATAAAGCAGACCCTCTAAAGAGAGGGAGCAGGAACCTTTGCTCCAAAATATACCCGTGTCCCCCTCTAATTGCTAGTATTAAGCCATAAAATTTTATGTTTGAGTCTCTCCTTTTATGTAAGACTCCCTGTTTACAACCACTTAGAGCAAGCTGCCAGGCCTGGCATTAAAATATACTATTCAATTAATGTGGGAGCCCAGGGTGGTGTGGGGGAGCGGGAGGCGGCGCTGTGGGATGCTCTTTCAGCCAGGAGATGGGAAACACACTGACCGGGTGAAACTTGGCAGCTCAGCTAGAGATGGAGCGAAAACAAAACCCAAGACTGGAACAACCCGGAGGTGAGGAGAAAATCTGGATTCGGATTTGGCCTCTCTCTGAACGAGAAGCGTTGGGGACAGGAGGCTTTTTCCTTGGCGAAAAGGGTCTGTTTAGAAGCAGAGGCACCTTTCTGCTTTGCTTAGGGGCCCTGTGGTGGAGGTCAAGCAAGAAACAGCCAGGTTTCGCCAACAAGACAAAGGTTAGCCATTATTTTTTCAATGGGAGCCCCCCTCAGTGCTGCTGGAAACTGCTGTACTCTTCTGAGCCACAGGTGCCTCTTGCTAAGGGCTGCTAAATTATCCAGGGCTCCTCTCTCAAGATGAAATCTTAAATCAAAGTCTCGATCACTATTGGTCACCAAAGACCCCGCAGTGCTTTTCTAATCACAGAAGTGGAAATCCACTATCTAAATCAAATCCCGGTTAATTAAATTCCCCGTTGAAACTCAATATTTTCCCCTCATTCATTTCCTGACCCGCACGGCTGCGCTGTTGTACAATGTGGCCCAGAGAAAGCCGCAGCGTGGGACCTGAGGAGGAAGCCTCTCCAAGGGACTGCAGGTGGGTCTGCGTGCGTGGCGGTTGTGAAATCCATTCGTGAAGCTTGCGAGGCACAGAGAGATCCATCACAAGTGAGCGGTGAAATGGGCTACATCAATCCAAAGGCAGTTTGAACATCTTATCTGAATGGCAGCGCTCCTGCTTCGTTTTTGCCGTCTTTAATGAAAAAATATGTGTTTCAGGGAGATACTGGCATGTCGTTAAAAGTAACACAGTGAATAACGCTGAGATAACTGGGGCAGATGAGTGGCGGGTATAAAGCCCAACCCGATTTCCATATGGGGAACGCAAGTTGCCTGTGTTTTGCTCCGTGCTCTGCTACTGAGGCTCTTGACCTCGGACGAGGAGTTATTTTCCTTGCTCTGCCTCAGTTTCCCCACCTACAAAACAGCAACAACCTCCCATTGTCAACATTTAATTGCTCAATGATGGTGAGGCACCGAGAAGGGCCAAAGGGACAGTGTTTAGCACTCCCTGAGCACTCCTCAGCCGGAGAAACCTTGTTGCGTGCAGAGTAACGAGCTCCACTTTTCACGAAGGGTGAATAAGCCACGTATGAACTTAATGCGATGCCCAAGCAGAACAGGGGGGGAAAAGTGGGTCTTTTGCATGCCCAGCCCAGCATCTCACCACCAGCTCTGACGCACAGGGTTAGCCGAGGACTTTGCACAGCTCGGACCCCCTCAGCCCGCTCTCGGCAACATCTAACATCAGAGGAGATGCCCAACACAAAAGCCGACAGAACATATGGCCGGGCAGGGGATGAAGCCTGGCTTTTGCAGCATTTTAATCCAGCCCGACTCTTCCTCTCCGCCAGGATCCCACGCAGCAACTCCTCTTCGACCGGGACCCCATCTGGCTTCCCTCCTTCCACCCCACTGCAGCCAGTTTCCCCCTCTCCTCCCTGGCTCCGCACCAACAATGCGGCCTTCTATTAACTGAACTCGCTAGTCTCTAAAATTGGGACTCCACTGGGTAATGTCTTAAATCTGAAGCCCTCCCTGGATATTTCCATATTCCGGAGGTTTAATGCATTGTATTTAATGTATGCAATTTGGAAGCCAGCAGGCAATGCCATTTTCAGGTGCACGCAATGTGAATAATGAAAGTCTCTCAGTCCCCGGCTCTCAATCCACCTGAGTCCCTGGAACTGCATTAGAGGAGGAAGAGAGGAGGACTGTCCAAATGAAACTCGGCAGCTGAGGGATAACGGGCAGAAATGAGTCGAGGGCTGATGGATGAATTTCGGGTGTCCCAGCCAAACTGGAGAACATGCTGTACAGAGCACGCACACGGCACACCATCTCCAGGAGATATTTAACTGGCCTTAATAATGTCAGCATCTCTTAATGAAAATAGTCTGTTCCACTTAATAAGTACAACACACTCTCGAGCCATCAGTCTACCTAACGCGGGGTTTTCCGGCAGGCAGTGCTGGGCAGGCTTAGCTCTCCGACGGAGCCGACCCTGTCAGCATCGGGGAAGCCTGTTAGTGTAAAGGCAGCCGAGGGGGGCAGATACATTAGCGTCCTGGAGGCAAACCACGAGATGGGCAGAGGAGAGCGTCCTTCCCCCCTGCCTGTTTCCAAATTAACCCCGGCCTCTACAGACTAATCACCAAGTCTAGCGACAGCGTGATTACTCGTATTATTTACGTGTGTTCCCACTGTGACCGTGCCCCCTGGGAAGATGGGAGCCCTGCTATGGCAGGTACAGAGAGAGTCGGAAACGGTTGGCATCAGAGAAGCTCACGCTGAAGGCTGGGATGGTGCAAAGCCCTGCACCGGGTGTGCTGCCTCGTTCATGTCCCGTTAACTTCCAACCTGCAGGAACCCGCTCTGAGGGTGAAAGCAAAGCCACTTCCCTTGGTTTCCTCACCCTAGCGCAAAATGAAGATGAATTTTAGGCAGGTATTAAACGCACAGAGACTATTAACTCCATTGCAGTGGAGTGGAATAAACGTCTCCGGGCGCATTATCTGCATGGGAACCTCATCCTCTGGTCTTCTGGGGAAAGAACAATAGGCAGGGGAAAATACTCTCCCTGGGAACACGTGGACTGAAGAAAGAGAGAAATTCTGGGGTGCAGAATTAGCCGAAGATAAAGGACCCGCAACTGACGGAAGAGGAGTTATATGGGAAACAAGCCCCCTAGCACAACAGGATCTCAGCCCATAATTGGGACTGCCAGGCACTAACTTAATAATGTCAGTAACAACAACGTTAATAATGAATTTGCTAGTGTGGGATTTGCCTTCACTGTGCAACCGGGGTCCTTCAGAAAGCAACGCTGAAGGGAAATTGAAACTACTGAGCAAAGTGATAGCCTAACCTCCCCCGTAACTTGCTCGGTTATCATGATGTAACTTAAAATCTGCTTTAGCAATTACATTCCTCACAAGATCTGAAGTGGGAGAAAGAAGAATTATAATGATAATATTAATATACAGCCTCTTCCTAGCGAGAGTAAGTCATTAGGCAGAGCGCAGAAAAGATGCATAGGCAGAAACAGATGGAAAAAGAGCTACATCAAGAGTTTAAAGGGAGGCTTACAAAAAAGAAAAAAGCTGCAAATTCTAAGTGGATTATGGAAGGCAGGCTGCAAAGGGAAAGCGAGAATTGCTCTGTGCCGTGCAGGAAAAGGCTGTTCACACGGCGTGTGAGAGGGGGGATGGATGGTGGGAAAGACGAGCATCAGGCGGCAGAATAAGTATGCTGTGGATGCGCTTCACGCCATATAATTTCAGTTGCTGAATAGGTGGCTGTCTGCGTCTCACGGGCTTGTCCAGGCTCTTTCTTCTCAACACAGACAGATCAGTACCCCTGCCAGGTGACGCATCCTACCTACGACAGACAGCAAAATTTAGGTGGGATGAATCTCAGCCTAGTAGTAAAGTCCGTGAGGATGCACCAGGTCTGCTGATGGGAGTCTAAAGTCAGCGTAGTCAAACCTGCCAATGTCATTTCCATGGTACCCTGTGAGGACACCTGATGTATTTTCATCCAGGACCAGCAAAAAGCAGGGGAATCAGACCCTTAAAAGCACACAGGGGTTCTCTCTCCTTCCCCCCAAAGTATAGGCACGTCTTCCTACTGGCTCGCTGCTATCAACCCAGGGGTGAGCTCATTAAAATCAGCAACGCTGTTCCGCTTTTGTCTTCGTCCAGCTCTTTGCGCCTCTGCCTGGTGATGAGAAGGAGCCCAGGTACCTGCTGAGCGCTTGCTGGGTTGCTTTTCCTCCCGTTCCCAGCTAGAAGGAGCCTTGATCTCGCGCGCAGCCCTGCACGCGCACACCCAACCATCGGCAGCAAAAAACAGCGGCATCGAGTTGCCCTTGGTGCTTGCGATGCTTCCTCCGAGACCGGTGCATGCGCAAAGATGGCAGCAAAGGGAAGCCGACCCATCCCCTGCCCTCAGGCCTTCAGCGATGTGATCAGGGAGATGAAGCAATGAAAAAAAATCTGCTCTCAGTGACCCCCAACAGTTTCCATCGGAGGGACAGCCCCGCAGCTCGCCTGGGTTGACCTCCTCACCCACTGGGCTGCACACCTGAATGCCAGTTATTACTCTGGATCTTGCCTCTATATATTTCCGTGCGTGTGATTTTAATGATTTTGGGACTCCATCCCAGCCATTTCCCCTTCCCGGGTTGCCCTCGAGGAGCTGTAAACCCGGCAGTTTCATCAGCTCTTTACAAGAGCTGGATTGAGCTGGATTCACACTGAGCCCCACGCTCGTAACCGGCTGGGCACGCTTTGGAAAAGCAGGCAAAGAGCAATTGCAATAATTATTTTTGTTCTTTCACTCCTCACTAAAGAAGCAGAGATTCATTACACACGATATTCATTAAGAACCTGCAGCCTGTACCTCCCCATGACCCTCAGCAGCGGCCAAAGAGTTCAGCCAAGGCATCTCCAAGGGATGCTCGCCACGGCTTTGGCTATCTTCCGGCTTCATATATTTGACAAGATAAATCGAGGCGCTCCCCGGCTGAGCATCTCGGGGTACTCAACGGCTAGAGGATGACATAAAATACACAAACCACACAAAAGACCCCATTCTCTCCGCATCGCCGCACCCCGGCTCCTAAGCGGAGAGTGGGACCGTTGGGGACAATTTGGCACGAAGAGGCCACCGCTGCAATCAGGAGCTCCTCCTGCAGATTTCGGGCTGCTTTGGAGGAGGAGGAGGAGCCGCCCAGCAGGACGTGGCGGGTGATGTTTTCATTGTGCGAGCGAGAGGACGGAGACCTCTTCTGCCACGCAATCCGCTGTCTTAATTTTTCAACCCGCTCCGCAATCAGCCAATTGATATGCAATTATCTCCAAAACACTTAGCTATACATTACTCCCTTATTGTTATCTTACTGGATTTTTTTAACGCGGTTCCATGCCAGATAACCTTAATTTTTCCCCATTTGTTCCAGTGTATAATTATTTGTTTGCAATCACCGCCTATTAGATAGATGAATACTGCAAAGAAACAAACATTTTCCCTCTGTAATGCAGTCCTGAAAAGTTCTAATACGTTATTTGATCAAATAATCTTTGCCATAGCAAAGCAATACTATTTTCCCCTTCAAAATTACACATTTATTAAAATGTAAAGTAGTCTGATCATATTGGGAGCGAAAAATAAAAATAATATTATGGTCTTTTGCAGGAAAACATTGCATATTTATTTTGGATGACTTCCCTGGAATTGTAATTCAAGCCTTTATATATTTATTTCCCTTCCCTGCCAGCTAGGGACTAAACCTAATGGGTTTGATTTTTGTTTTTTTTTTCCTTTTAAAAGCCCTGTGTTCAGGACTTTAAATTTGTTTTTAAAAATTGCTTTCGGCTTTTGATTTATGGCAGAGATCCTTTTTTGCAGAATAAGATCCGCGTGGGAAACAGAGCATGTCCCGCTGCTGGAAATGGAGGGGCTGGTTCCGAGGCGGTCGAGCTGCTCGGAGAAAAGAGAAAACGATGGGAATTTAGGCAACGGCCGGACTCCTGCAAGGGCTGCTCGGATCTGGACTCCATGAGCAGCACTATGTTAGATGGAGAAGTACATTTTAAGGGACTTTACAAGCTTTAAGCATCCATTGCTCTCTGGCTCCAAGGAGAAAGAAAGAGATGCATTCCCCAATCCAAGCGTTCAGATAAAACCATGATTTACGCCCCCACCTCATGGGACCAGCTTTAAGGAAAAAAAAACCCAAACCACGGGCATTTTTAAAACAAGTAGATTTTAGTGTTTTCTTTCTATTTCCCTTCTGAGCCTTGAGCTTTTAAGGGGTCATATTTTAAAGCCTTCTCTCTGCAACTGTGGGAGACTGAAACTTTTAAAGCTGATGCTTATCCCTTTTATTTACACGGCTCCGGGGATTTTCAGATGATGGCAGGCATGGGGTGATGGGGCTTCTCCCGATGGGGAAAGGTGGGTCCACCGATGGGAAGATGCAGGTCGACCCCATCTCTTGGAGGTGTGGACCGGGTCTCGCCTGGGGACAGACCAAAACATCGGCCCAAATGCCTCATTTTACAGATGGGATGTGGCAGGAGCGGGGTCACGCGGAGAAGCCGAGCGAGTCCCTGCTCTAATGCAACCTCTGCGCCTGCTCCCGTCTGCAAGGTCACCCTGGGTCCCAGCACCCGGCAAGATTAACAGCTGCCTGCAGCGAAATTAATATTTAAGGAGGATGCCAAAACCACGAGGCCTGGGGTGTTAATAAATCTCCCTCTATCACGCCACTTCCAGGCAAACAAGCTCTTTTTAATAGCACAGATACTCACAAGCTGAAGCTCCGTGGGAAATGGGCTACAGCCTTCTTCACAGAGTGGACGTTGCGTTGCTTGAGCACCATGGAAGCGCAGCCAGCTCTGGGGCGGCACGGAGGGGTGTTTCACAGCTCAGAGCAACGCTCTCCCCGAAACAGGCAATGCAGCAAGGGGTCCTCTAGCTAAACTGAACGCACAGGAGGAATTTAGGTGTGGAGATGCTCAAAGCTTTTGCAATTACACGTCTAGCCTAACGCAGATTTCCCTGGGGCCACATACGAGCCTCACCAGACTTGGGTTCTGATGCACACGTATGTTGGGTCTTAAATTCAGCCTCCCCCAGCACCGATCTTAGCAAAGCCCCGTCACGGTGGTAGTCGGCGCAGCAAAGCAGCACCGTCTGTTGGGTACGTTTAGCTCCACGCTTAATAATAAACAAGAAGAGATGTTTGCAGCAAAAAGCTACTTGGTTTACACCAAATAACCATCCTGTTCGCTTTGCAAGAAGACTCGGGGTGACCTGCTGGCTGGTTTATCGAGCTCCCCTGTTGCAACTCCCATTCAGGCTGACGGAGCTGGTGCGAATGTCCCGAGAGCACCGACGTTGCCAGGAGGATTAAAACCACGCACGGCACAGGGGCCCGCTCGCTGCGAGGCACTGAACGAGTAAGAGGGAGTAAAACGCGTGGCTGGTTTTCCCGATGAACATAGCTTTGAGTTTCTTGCAGCGACGCCCCGTCACAGTTTTACTGCATTAATAGGCTGTTTAGAAAATGCGGCGGGGGGCTTTTGATCACAGCTCTCCTTGCAAAGGCTTGAGTGCTCGAGGCTGAGGAAATCTTACAGGGGAATTAAAGAGACTCCAGCACGAAGGTTAGCCCCTAAAGACGTCGGTCCCGCGGGAAGGGGAACGAGATGTTCAAAGGCAAAATCCCCACGTCGGCTCACGCATGCCAGCGTCGGGCAGTGCCCATCACCGCAGGGGGTGGATGTCCCCCTCTGCACGGGAGGGCTTCACATCAGGTCCCCTTCTTGCTGCAGCAAGAAGGACTGGATAAATAAAGCTCGTGAG
This sequence comes from Aptenodytes patagonicus, assembly GCF_965638725.1. NCBI lineage: Eukaryota > Metazoa > Chordata > Aves > Sphenisciformes > Spheniscidae > Aptenodytes > Aptenodytes patagonicus. The sequence goes on along the minus strand of NC_134971.1, from coordinate 7,783,888 downwards.
ATCATGAGCAAGGTATTTGCTGCCATGAACAGGTAGTTTTTGCCCAGGATCGGCACACTGGGCTGGCGGGCAGCACGCTGATGATGGGGCATGCACGTGATTCGGGCACCTCCTCCCTGCATTTAACCCACCTTCTTAAAAATTAAATTGAAAGCTGGATTTCAGTCAGCTGCACGGGAGCAATTCAGAAAAAGGAAAGGATATTAAATTAAAGCACTTCATTTTAATATAATGCACCATAACTTTGGGGGGGGGGGGGGAAAGAACAGCCACCCTTTTGATTTCAGCTGTTTAATAGGTAAAGAGAAAGTCATGCAAAATGTGCTTATATTTTCTAAACCACCCATATAATATCTTGCAATTAGGGTCCAAGCACAGGAAAGATCATTATTAAAATTGAGACCCTCCAGGAGTTTCCCTAAGTGTTTGCTTTTTGCTGTGGCGGGGAAGATTGCTCGGAATAATATAATTTTGTGTGTTCAAAGACTCAAGAGTATGCTGAGTGGGGAAAGGGAAAAAAACCAACTAATGGTAAATGATATCTTAAAAGCACAGGAGAGGTTGAAAAAGTGGATCCATGCAGAAAATAATATACTATTATTTAAAAAAGTAAATTGCTAAAATGACACTCTTCTGCAATTCTGTCTCCAGAAAAATCATCTTGGCTGAATCCTTAATGTACAAGGGTTTGGGATTTTTTTTTTTTTAGTGACACTATAAAACCTGCAGAAATATCTTAGTTATTTACCAAGTGATTAAACCACAGTCATTTATTACGGTTTTACTAGAACATTGTTTTCCTGGTTCTTCCAGGGTTTATTGCCTCCAATATAACACCCGCCCCTTTAATAATCCCCATTGCTTTGACTCTATTGCCTTATATTTTTAGATTTCTTTTAGCGTTTTGCATAAAATTCCAACTCTAATGGGCTTTATAAAATGAGATGTATTGTCATGGATCCAAGCCCTTACAAAGATAATTATCTTGTCCATTTGTGTTTTCATTATGTTGAGAAATAAGTTTTCTCTCTCTCCCCCCCCAACATTTTATTTCCAAGCCCAAATCACAAGGGTCCTTTATTTTTTATTTTTAAATCCATTGGCAAGGAAAGAAGGAAGCCCCAGCTACCACCATCCTCCGCTTTTGTTTGACGGAAGATGGTCCACGAATCCTGGGGCGGAGAGGTCGGGAATGGGGACATTTGTAGGCTGTGGAAGAGATCATGGTCGGGCAAAGGACGAGGTGAGAAGCGGGACGGAGGAGAGAGCCGACACCGAAGCCAGGGTACTTCAATCAGTGACGGGCACAAGCCTGCATGAAGACCAGAAGGTGTAATCAATTCAGTGAGGTCCAGCAGGGAATACAGCAAGGACACACCGGGTCCAAAGCCCCAAACACCACCTTGCGTTTTGGGAAGAAATCCAAGGGATGAGGGAAATCCAAGGGCAGTGCACAGAAAGCGGAGCCCCGAGATCCACACGCCGCTGATCAGAGTGGGGGCACTGAGCCAAGAGGGACAGGGCTTGGGGTAAAGCATGGGACAGGGTCTCCAGGAGAAACCTCCCCCTTGGCTCTTCCAAATGCGGATCCAACACATGGTTTAACACTAATCTCACTGGAGAAGCTTCTCTGAACTGCGTGAGGCAGTGTTTTCTATAAGGACCACTAACTCCGTAAGGCCGAGTCTGTGTTTTCATGTGCATGTGCACAGCTTCTGACCCCAGGCATGGCGCTGGTCTCTTTTGGCGTCTTTACTTCCCTATAAACATGGATGATACTGAGAACTAGGTCCCTTTCTTGAGTACACCTTCCAGGGGTCTCATGGCTCTGGAGAGCCACCACTAGACACGTGAAGACATGCCAAACGCTACACCTTGGAGAGATTTCTCCTGGAGAGGCTTCACTGATGACTCATGAAAACCTGGGTCTTTCTTTTGCCTTTTCCCTGAAGCCCGTTGCACGGAAATGGGAATATGTATCATTCGTTCAAGAAAAGCTCCCTTGGAGCTGGAAAAAGCAATCACATCTGTGGTATGTGGGGGAGGTGGCTCTGCCCTTGTATGAAATTACGCCTGGGTATATATTTCTACGTTCCTATAAAACTAGGGTTATTATCTCCACTTGAGATACATCTGAAGCTCCTTGTAGAGCAATGACAATTATCGTACAACAACAGCAATGTGCAAGCTATACCATTCACCTGTCTAACTGGGCCCGTGTGTATAGTCCGAGGTATACTGGGAAATAACTTCCATCGATTCAGAAGCACATTGCTACCAGGAGTCATGGAGACAAATATTGCATCAGGACCAGACCCAGGGTTTCACAGCTACACCAAAAAAGAGCCAGATTCTTCCCCAATTTACTTGGGTGCGGTTATGCCAAAGATGAAGACGTTTCTGGTGTAAAGCCAGAAACAACCTGACTTGAAATCAGGCAAAGGGGCCCCGCGTCCAGGGCTAAGGCAGTAGTTTTCCCCGAAGGTAAACTACTGAAGATGTTACTTAAGTCACCCTAAAAGCTTTACTAGTTCCATTAATCTTGATGAGGTTGTGAGTAACGAGGTGACCCACCCAAAACCACGTAGCAGGGAGCAGCGAGCGGTCCTCGCAGGTCTCCTGCCCCAGCTCTTCATGCCCTGTAGGGCACTCACAGCTTGGGTTGATGGCATCCACCCTGCCAAGGGGGACCTGACCCCTAGGGTCCAGGCGTGACATTGGGGTCATCCTGCATGGCCAGAGAGGTACGGGGCAGATGGCAGGAGCTGCGAGTAGATGCACGGTTGGGTCTGCAACCCAAGTGTTCTCCCTGGGCACATCCAGGTCACCCAAGCCCCCACCTCAGCACAGGTTCCTGTCAAGGCAGTGGATCCAAGGACAGCCAAAAGCACCGCCTGGGCGAAGGCAGAGGACAAGAGTGGCACTGCTATAGGCCAAACCTTCCCACCTCAAGAGACACTGGACCTAAATGAGATACCCATGTCTGGATGACGGCGAAGTCGCCCTATAAGCTGGTGTCCTGGCTTTGTCTTTCCTTCAGGAAAGACAGAAGGCAGAAACCTGATGTCTGAGTTTGCTCCCAGGCAGGGAAGGTCCCTCTGGACCAGCCTGGGGACGACAGACGCAGACCTCGAACTAGCCAGGCCCTCGCTGGAGCGAGCGGGGCCCCGGCGCTGGCACCTCGCTGTCAGCGCACGCTTTCCTTTAATTAAAAGCAGCGTGCGTGCCCCCCTCTCTCCGCTCTGACTGATGCTGCCAATTCTGCTGTGCTTTAGACGTGTCATACCGTGGTACATCACATCCTAATTGACGCATCTTGTCAGGTCCGGCAGTTGGCTGCAGTAACACGCTTCCAGCAGCTGTCACTGGGACCCAGCAGAGGGACCGGAGCCGCCTGGTTAGGCGGCAAGTCGCTATATCGAAGATTTTATTTAAGGGGAAAAGGACAGAGCGTAGTCCTAAATTCAGGATTGCAAGGTGATGGTGGCTTTGGCCCCGGTGGCCACCTGGCCTCCTAGCACGAGGGCTGGGTGGAAAAAGGAAAGCAAGTTTTGCCATCTCATCCCTGCCTTGCAACGAGACGGAAGCAGCACCCTGCACTCCTTCGGCAGCTGGGCTTCAGAGCAACGTGCTCCCAGAGCAGAGGTGGTCGAGTGCTTTGGAAACAGAAAAACAGAGTTTAGGTCCCCCAGCAGCCCTGCACGAGGGATGGAGAAAGCTTCTCTGAAATGGGAAGAGGAATCTGGCTCAAGGTCACCTGCCACCTCAGAGGCTCTGAGTTTTCGGTCCCCAGCATCAGGCACGAAAGGGAAGAGCCTTGACACATTCAGGAACCAAACTCGTGCACCCTGACTCCTGTCACTCCGCTAATTATTACGCAAGACAGCCTGGCAAGCCCGAGCATCGAACCCAGGTGTCCTGGCCTCTCGGCTCTTCTCGGGACGAAACATTTAACACTGCTGGAGACCACGGTTGTACGCAGCCCGGCTGCTGGCCCCCCATTCCAAGTGCCACGTACCCCTCCCCAGCCCAGCATGACAGCCAGACCCCTGCAAAAAGCAGCCAAAAAGGGGGAAATGCAGGGAATGAGGGATTTTTTTACCCACAGTATAAGGCTCTCTTTTTAGTCTGGATCCTAAAGTGCATCTGGTTTCCTTGGGGTGAAGACAGCACGTTTCTATGCAGCCCAATTTGGAAGGGATCATTAGCACTTTAATTGAAACGAAGGCACGGACCGGTGGCCATGAAAGGTCCCGTGGCACTTCTCGTAAGAAGAAGGTTTTGGGACCGTGGCACTTGCCCAACCTCGCTCTGCCGCAGTTTGCAGGGATCAGGCACGGACCTCCTCGCAATGCCAGGAGCACGGACAAGGATATTCGCTGCAAGATGCTCAGGGGCTCAGCCAAAACCACGCAGTCCTAAAGCTCCACTGGAAATAACTCTCTGCCGTCGGGTCAGAGCAACGCGTGACGGGAGCTGCAGTCCCTGGTAGGCCCTAGTAAGCCTCGGGTAGCCAAATTACCTCTCTCCAACAAACACGCATTTAATGATCACACACCTTGTTTTACCTCTCTGCCTCGTGCAAGCTCGCAAGCAACCCCACGCGGAGACTGCCTCGCCGGAGCATGTATCGCTGCAGTTTGAAAGGCCGTTAGCCAGTCCGGCAGTGAAACCAATGGAAGAAAATCACCGGGGTCGGGATATTTTTCCCCCCTCAAGACAATGATTTCTGCTTCTTCCTTTTGCTGCTGGCCCAGCGAGCAGCCGCCGTCCCACTCGCACTGGGAACCCAAACCCGCAGACAAACAGGGCTTTTTCAAGCAAAAACGCATGCACTGAGTCAGTGGAATTTGTACATCTTTGATAACGAGCGTTTAAAGGGTGAAGCCTAATGAAGGGATCTAGAAACAAGCCACAACCAAAGGCGGGATGCGGCTTTTTAATTAAAATTCTGATGCCTTTTTATCTCCTTCCCTCTCCCTTGCTCTTCCTCCCACCGACAGAGGGGATTTCTCAATCTGAGGCCCATTGCTGTACAAAAAGCCCAGCTTTAATATTCTCTTTGATTAAGTGGGATTTTTCTTCCTCCTCTTCTGGTGGGTGCTGCCGTCGTACTCTTTGGTGAAGATTTAAAGGAAGAAGGGCCCTGCCAGTAGTCGGGCGTGTACCTGAAGAGAGGAAAGGAAAACATGAGGCCAGCCGTGCTTGTGAGAAGATGAAAGCACCAGGGTGGCCACATGCCACTTTCTCCCCCAACGTGTATCTCTTCAGCATCCTCCCCTAACACGGAGCAAAATCTGGTGGTACAAAGGGTTAAGCAGCGAGAAGGAGGGAGAAGATCAGGCCCATTTGAAGGGATGATGAGACGCTCTAATTTGATTGATTTTTACTTAATTCATGGCACTTCTCATTTGCAGTTTCCCTCCTTTTAATTAGCCGATGCTTGTAGCAATCATATTCGATTCTCATTACTTAATTAAATAGGGTCCTCCACCTTTAGGCAGTGCTGGGAGACGGTGGAAGAATTCGGCTGGAGGGAGGGCTGGACGGGAAGAGGAGCATCCTCTGGTTCTTGCTCCACGTTGGCATGTAGCTGCCAAAGCAACGTGGACCTCTCAGCTTGGATCGCCCAGTCCCTTGCCCTGGCTGCATCCTGCTTGGCAATACGAATAAACAAAGATTAAAAGAGAACTGAGCCTGAGCTCTCCTTTCAGCCCCCAGAAGGTTGCCATCTACAGGTGAGCCGTAGTCAGGAGCTGGGCTTGATCGTTGCATCGACACCAGTGGGATTTAGATCACAACTGAACTCTGTGGGCAAAGATGTCTTCGCCACTCCGGTACTCGGCTAAACAGGCATCAGAAGTACGGCACACACAGCTATTCCAGTCCCCAACACCACTGCAGCAATTTGCCTCTGCAGGAAGAGCTACTAAAAAAGTAATGAAGTTTAAAACACACCAAAAAAAATCCAGCCAACGGCCCGTAAACCGGACTATTAATTGGTGCCACAATTAAATCAAAACCTCCAGAACGTTCACAGTATTTGGCAGAGCGGCTTGTAACAAGGCAGGCGCCAGCAATGTGGCGTCGTTGTTTCTCCTTGGTGGGACGTAAGTGGGACAGATGTGTTGGCGATCACGCCAGCTGTATTTCTCCTTCGCTGGTGGGTGTTTCCCGGCCACATGGTTCTCTCTGTTTTATTTATCCGGGTTTTGACATTTCTGTGCATGTGTTTTTACACCGCTCTGCCCATCCCAGATGAAATGTGCAACCTGCATAAAGGGTTTATCTCCGACGTGGCATGTTCGACACTGCCTTTGGGGTTACCCGTACCCCCGAAGGAAACTCAGCCCCGTGCACAGTGCTCCAGCATCAGCCCAGAGATTAACTGCTCCAAAATCACATGCAAGTGTCCCAATCCCACACATCTGCAGATCTTTACTGGCAGATCCTGGAAACTCTTCCCAAAATACGCCAGACAAATGTGGCCAGTCTCCTGGGCAGCTTTAGCCCATGTCCGTGGTTGTGTTGGCACCTAATACTTACCAGTCACTGGAATTTCAGCCTGTATGCACAAACAGACCAATCTATTGGAATTACCCTTGTTCCCACACTACAGGGACTTGGGGTGCTGACGGTGCTCAGCCGAAGGGACAACCCTCAAGTTAAAACTCACATTAGATTTGCAATAAAGGCAAATTTCGTGTTAAAGGCTTCCCGGTTTCACAAGGATTTCTGTGGGTCTTGGTTAATTGTCTCAAAAGTGCTTTGAGATCTGGAGATGAAACAGGCTACAGAAGTACACTGGGTTATTATTATTATTATTACGGATTTCCATTTGAGTCACCAGGACCTTCCCTGTTGGAGCATAATATATTCCATCAATTATAGGAGAGCAGCGCGAAGCTGAATAGGACCCTGATAATGAGGGGCTCTTTCATTTCCCCCGCGCATGCACAGACCAGTTCAGAGGCTGATAAATGAAGGTCTCCCCCCCTCCACAGATGGCATTTGAGAATTTTTTCAGCAGAATAATTTTATGGTTCTTGACTCAGGAAGTCGGTTTGAACTTTGGTTTTGGAGATAAAAGGACTGACAAAGCATCCCCACAGGACGCCCGGACTCGTTTGCATTCATAAATGTGCAGCCAGCACCACAGCCCTCTTCCGCACGCCAGGAATTACCTTCGCTCAAAGGTTTTTCTATATTCACTTATCATCTAATGAGCACTGTAAGAAACTTCATTTCAAGGAGGAGAGAAGGGGAAGGAGGATTAAAAAAAAAAGAAAATCCTCTCTTGGTGGATGCCTTTAAATGGGATTCGATTTCTGTGGCTTTTTCATATCCTGCCAGCGAGGAAGACAAGGCGTAAAGGGTGAGGAGTTAAAGAGGTGCAGAGATGAAAGTAGCACCAGCCCCTTTAGGTGGAGATAGGCTTGGAGGGGCTGCAAATGTTGCAGAGAATTTGAGAGCTCGGGGCGGGCAGGACAGGCAGGAGGGACCTGTCCCAGCTGCCGAGCTGAGGAGGAGCAAGAGGGTAGAGGAAGGAAAATGCCACCAGCATCTGGATTGGTAATTATCCCCTGGAAAGGTCAGCTCACTGATGAAACACATCGCCGATGGAAAAGTGCGTGCCTGGGACAGCCGGTCACGTCGCTAACAACGCCCGACAGCTTGTGCCTGTTGTCCCAGGGAGATCCCAACACCAACCCAAAGGTAGGACGTGCAGGAGAAGAAACGGGACGACGGCGATACAGGCATTACCCACATGCACGATTCAAAGATCCCGTGTCAGCCGAAGGTTAGCAATGAAGTAGTTGATAAAGAAATAAAAATGCTCATCTCCCCTGACAGCCGTCGCGCCGATTGATGCTGCTCAGTGAGGCCATTACCACGGGCAACGGAGCCATAAAACCGGCGTTTTCAGGCTGTGGACAGATGAAGGCAGCTCAGCGCGACACCGCTCATCACTCAGGCACATCAGCCGGGGCGCCTGGAGGGGGAGAGGCGAGATGCAACTTTGCAGTTGCAACAGGCTGGGGAAGGGAGGGGAAAGCCTGTCCTCCTGCACCCTGACCCCCGGCAATCATCCCTGCGGAGCCATCCCTGCTTTCTGCCGCTCCTGCAGGTCTTTTGCAGGACGATGCAGAGATATAAGGTGTTTCCAAACAACATAAAGTCCAGGGGAAACGCCATGATCATTTCCATTGGCCATAAGTGGGAAACCATCCAAAAATTAACTCTGATTTGAGCTAGCACAGAGACCTGAACAGCACCAAGGAGCTTGTCCCCCAATGACCAGTGAGGATCCCTGGCCATCAGCATCCCGCTACGCAGAACAAATCCGTGCTGACTCCTGGCTCGAGTCGAAGCCAATTATCAGCCTCCTGTATTTATAGGGAGGAGAAAAAGAAAAAAAGAAGTGGTGCTTCGCAAATCTTGAGCTGTGCCTTCTGCCCGTGCCAGCTTTCTGGTAACTCGGGACATCCAGCAATTGCCTCTGCAGGCACCGGCTGGCATTCAGACTGGGCGCAGTCAGAGGCAGAGATTTCCCAATCGGGGCAAGGGGTTTAGTGCCAGTTTGAATGGGAAGCGAGCAGTTAACTCTGAAAATCCCCGCTCCATGCCGGAGGCTTTACCGCCTAGTTTTTTTAAAAGAAGAAAAGCAAAAATAAGAGCTTAAGCAATGCCCCCCTCTCGGGGTCCGCACTGAGCCCCCGACGGTGCTGCCTAAAGCGTGTTTTGTCACCGCGCTGCCGCGCTGCATCACGGGGCAATAAACCTTCTTGGCCAAGTTTTAGCTGGGTGGGCTTTGTCCTGTCGAGGGAGTTCGTGCGGGCGTTGCCTGTGGCAACTATGCATCTTCTAGCCATCACTGTATAAAGACCTTTGCCGCTTTATTCAAGGGAGACAGGCTATAGCCCTGAACTTACCCACACTCATCGCAGGCTCTGAGCACTTTAGCTGGTAAAGCAACGAATTACTGTGATCTAACACAGCCTTCATACATTAAAACTCACCCAGAGTGCACCATTAATCTAATTATCCAGAAAATATAAAGGGAAAAGGCTCCTTTACACTGCTCCTCAAGGTGAAGAATCACCAGGACTTAATTTTGGTCTTGCAGCGAAGCAACTAAACCGTGATTTTGTCTGAATTATTGCTGTGGTTATGAAAAGCACAAGAGTGGCGAAACATGGATTTTCCCATTTATCCGTCCTACCATTGCCATTCACCCCTTTCCAGTCCCCAGGAAGCAGGAGGCTTTGCTTTAGTTGACCCACCTTGAGTTCCCAGACCTTTCCCAAGCCTGGTGAAGATGCTGTGACCCCTGAGGAGCCACCTGGGGACCAGAGGCTCAGCCGCCGCAGCGGAGCCCCGGTTGGATGCAGCTCCGGTGACCAAGAGGTCACTGCTTGCAGACCCATTTCATGGAAAGCATCGACAGTCCGTGTCCTGCTACCGATAACAACCTCGGTGATAATCCTGGAGTTTGTCTCTCTGCCATTTAAGTGTGCGGCTTAGCGAAGTGCGCAGAAGGCTGTTATTCTGCACAAGTCTATCTAAATCCCTTAAGCTTGCAGGCCCCACTGTCTCCAGCTTCCCAGCATACGCTTAACTTCCCGGTCCTGCATCTGGCCTGATTTAGCACAGTCCTCACACGTTCCTGACATTTTGGGGCGGATTACGCCTCCCAAGGTCAGCCAAGCTACTCGTGAGCTTAAAGGTAAGCGCGTGCTGAAAAGCTTGGGGGCATCTAGACCTTAAGAGCAAACCGCGGCTTAGTGCCAATAAAACACAACAGGCTTTGCAACTCCTGATCCCGCACCGCTTCACGAGGCATAAAAAAGTAGAAGCCCGGGGCGACAGTTGGGGTTGGACACCAGCAACCTGATCTACTTACCCAAAGTGTGTTTGAGGAGCAGGTCTGTGCTGCTAAAGGCTGTAAAATTAGTATTCTCGGCCAGGCTGATTGCGTTCAAATATATTGCTGACATCAATCACCTCTTCCCAAACCCATCTGTCTGGATCAGTCAATTACAAACTTATTTTCAAGCCCTGAGTACTCTTATGAGATAGACCCAGGGAAGGAGCTAAACTCATTTAGGGGGTTGACCTCTCTGCCTAGCAGATCGGCAGCGCAGTTTAATAACTTCTCTGGTCCATCCACTCCAGCCCGGGCTAAGACCACCTCCCAAACTGCCGCCCCGGTGATGTAAGTGTTTATTACATTGCAACACACCACCTATGGAAGGAAGGTGCTGCGACGTCCGCATGAATACTAAATAAATTCGTTATGATCTGTGCTGTGACCACAAATACAAAGCGAATTCATAATGATAAGACAATTAACCTGCTACCTTTCTCAGCCTTTAGATGACTTGCAGCATCTTTTATTACCTCTGCCACACAAAACACAAGCACAAAGGATGTTTTTTCACCCAATAAAATTGTTCCCATCCTTCTCCCCCCCCATTCTCCCAAGTTAAAAAATGCAATCAGTGAGACTGGCCTTGGTTCGTCCGCTTTTTCTTACTAAGAGGTACATAAATAAAATAATAACAGATGATTAATAACACTGAGAGCTTTCCAAATATTAATGAATTGATCTTGTTGCTCGAGAAGAATGGGAGAGTTTTAGATTTAAAGCTTTGATAGATTTTCTCCTGAGAAAGCGTGGTGATAAATACTGCGTTAAAATGCTATTTGTATCTGTGTTGCTAATATTAAGTTCGTGTGTTCATAGATTTGAAAGCGCAGAAGGAGAATTATGTCACCTGCTCTGACTCGTAATGAAGGCCATTGACTTTCCCCTGGCGAAACAAGTAGAATTTAGTAAAACTGAAAAGGTGCATTTGCAGGGAAGGTCTCTCCGAGGACCCTCTGGAGCTTTTCCTTGGGGGCCACCTACTGACCACCCTCCGTTCACACTGCCGGACCAGGGAAGGGACGGGTTGGATCATCAAATCTGTCTCTATACCCATGTTTCTCGCCCAACAACCACCCCCATTCTCATCCATCCTCAATTAGAGACACCACCACAAATAGTCCCGTCTGCTCCTAGGAGAAGGAAAAGCCCAACAGCCCTCCTGTGCAAATCCCCCATGTTCCCCCAGCTTCGCTGGGCCTTTGGGGGAAACCAGCTCTGCCTCTGCAGTTGTCTTGTGCAACTGCTGCTCTGCAGAGCTGAGGACCTGCTCCTGGGTGCTTGGGGAGTGCTAAGAAAAGACCCTGCAAATGCATCCCCAAAATCCAGGTCAACAAGGCAGCAAGGTACCGTGCTCCCTCAATCCCACAGACCCCAGGTCCGATTTCTGGGTGAAAAACAACTAAAAGAGGGACTAGACATGAACAAGACCCCGGGTCTAAACTTGCCCCCTGAAAAAGACTTTGCCGTGTCCTTCCCTGGCCCGGCAGCGTGCAAAGAGACTATGCAAAGCAGGGTCCCGGCTAAACGAACTTGGACCTTTTGTGGTGGCGCTAATGCCTGTGCACACAGTAATTAAGGCTGAATGTATGAAGGCTGAATATTGAACTCTGAAGTCCGTGAAGGTCAAGCTATATGCTACCGGAGAGGCAATTTATCCTAGATCTGTAATAAGGTCTCACATCTGACCTATTAACTGAATGCTACATGATATTAATAATCTCCCTACAGATCGGGTAGAGGCAAACAAAAGTCGAGTTTGGAGGCTGATTTGCTGGACACGAGTTAATCCGCAAAGATGGAGTCTGAGGCAAGCACTCTAAAATCTACAGTAAAACTGATTATTTTTTAACTGAATATGCTTTTCTTTGATGAAACTGTGTGTGCATCACACTCCACACATATCTTTCCATGTAATAAAGATCGATGAATTATTCATGCCAACATTATTAGTCCTGTATATAGGACACTCTCCTACAGATGGGCAAGTTCCTTCCAATCGGAAACCTCATTTGCTGAATACTGAAGAGTCAGAAAATGCCCCGAAATTGTTGATACCTGGCTTGAAACACTTTTAATTGGAAATACTCACTCTTTTTCTATAGGAATGTTAGGAAGGTTTTGTCTCTGCTTTCTCAAAGCAAAACATTAGGATTTTTTTTCTTGTTTGAAATGATGGTTTGTTTCAAAATTTACCTAAATTTAACATAAAGCTTTTTTCAGAAAGCACCACAAGACAATCCTTAAAATCCAAGCACTTCAATGCAGCCTCAGCAATATATTTCATTTTAGCCAAACCCCAAATGTTTCATTTTCATAATATCAAAGGGCTTTGATTTGCTTTTATTATTTCAACTTTATAATCATATAAGACCATAAACCAGAAAGGAAACATGCAGACCTCGTCAAAGTAATGGGTTTCTATCAGGTTAGGTTGATACAGCAGGAAAACAACTGTGGGATTGGTTTTTTTTCCTCTTTCTTCTAAAAAACATTTGTTTTTGCAAGAAATGCCGGCTTTTCTTGCAGCTCAGGTGAACTGCGCTGTGTTGGAGTATCCTATAGAAAAATAAACGCCAGTTGCCAGCTTGCTCTGGCTGGTCGACCGAGCCCCGGGAACAAGACAACAAGTTGTGGCACCTTACCGGCACGCACAGCTGGCGGGCTGGTCCACAAGCAAGCAGGAAGGCTGGAGAAAAACCGGTGGGGAGGGAATGACACGGGGAACGGCTGCACCTCGCTGGTGCCATCGGTCTTGAAGCCTTGGAGATCACAAAGGTTTATCGGCTGAGAGACTCAGGGGAGCCAAGCACAAGCCCTCCGGGATCACATGCGAGCTGAGCATCTTGGAGTCAGTGCGAGATGGAGAAGGTGCACAACTGACCACGCCTGCTGCTATGAAGCCACATGGGGACCCGTGGGTGACACCCCTTCACCAAACCTGCACTCGCTGTGAAGCCGACTGCTGCAGGGCTACAGAACTATTGGCGCTGGCATTCGACCAGCTCGTGTCCAACAGACTCAACCTACGCAGCACAGCCAGCGTCCCCGTGATGCTCCCTCTTCTGCTTCAGCACCGCTCCCGCTCCCTGCAAAGCCACCTCTGCTATCTCCACCCCTCACTGCAATCACTGCAATGCAGATATATGCTTCATTAGCCATAAAATCACTCAATCTCTTCATGGCCGGCCACCATGCCACCTGCATGGGCAGGGCAGGCACGTCCCTTCCACACCCGCTTTAATTCTGGTTTATGTGCTTAACTCCATCAACGCTCACGTTGGAGGATAAGTGACAAATCCACAGCTCATGTCCATGGCAGCCCGAGCTGAGCAAAGTTTTTTCAAGTGATTTGATTCTCCAAAGAACCCGCCCTCAAAGAGCTTCAAAACAGAAAGGAAAAAAAACCCCAAACCACCCAGCTCTCAGATGCCAGGGTAGAAAGAGGAGCTCAGCGCCTTCGACAACATGGCGAGCTCCCCCCTGGCCACGGGGTGGAATAATTGTGCTTCAAAAAAACCCCCAAAACTGACAACCTGTTTGAGTTCAGCTGCAAAGGTGGGAGAAAACAGGAGATGTCGGGGACAAAGCTGCTTGGGCAAAGGGGGGACAAAGCACCGTGCAGGCAGCCGGAGGGATAACGCTCCCAGCTCTAACTCCCGTGCACTTCAAATGGCTGCTACCACTTCTCACTCCATTTCCCTGGCTGCCGATCAAAGGGCTTTTACAGGAAAATGGAGTCTTCCACAAAATACGAGAGTTTCTCAGTCATTCGGCAGCTCAAATCATAATCCTCTCCCCGAAACACCATTAAAATTGTTTTACAGCAGCCAGAGATGTCATCTGCTTCCTGCCAAGGTCGCTGAAGGATATTTTCCGTACTGAGTGTCTCGGGCTCCTCTCAGCAAAACAAGCACGAGGAGCGCACTATACTCCCCGTGACTCCAGTCTCGCTGGACTACACCACCTTTCAAACAGTGTTATTTCCAAATGCAGAGCCCACTGCCTCGTTGCGTACCCAGCCCATCTCCTGCTCCCGTTAACTGAATCCCAGGGACAATCCTGACCACGCGCAAGAAGAGCTCGGCGCTGCAGAGGCTGGAAAGACCCCCAGGCTCCCACCGCCTGCTCCAAACCCTTCTTCCTACAGCCTGGAGTGCAGTATCTAGGAGGGCAAGTTACAAAATAAATGGTAGGATCTCACGTCCTCGTGAGAGGTGGGACTTGCATCTTGTTGCTGCACCAGCATCGAGTGCCGTGGTCGCCTGTGGCTGAGCTGCGGGAGGGAGCAACCTGATTTGCAACCGGATTTTCACGGGACAACCCAGACCCCCTCCTGAGACTGCTAATCGCTCCGCCAGGCATCCCAGCATCACCCCTCATTGCTAAAGACCTCCGTGGCAGGGGGTGGGAGGTTGTCCTCCTACCTGCTCCTGGGCTGGCATCGGAAAGCAACGTTTGCACCTCCGCTGCCCGGCGCACTCCTCGCTGGTCCCTCCGAATCGGGGCTCGTGCCCCGTAGAGGAGGAGGTTTTGCTACGTGAAGTCCGGCGGAGGCCTGGCAGGGGGTAGGGGAGCTACGTGCAAAAGCCCACTTTTGGAAATGGGAGGAAAAAAATTGCAGAAAAATCCGAGCCGGCACACAGAGAGACAGCTGCAGTCGTGCACGCACGCCAAGAATGCCGCTTTTCCAGAAAATGAGGTTTTGATTCCTTTTCAATTTTGTTAAAAAATGACAAATAAATGTCTTAATATTAATAAAGAAAAAAACAGATCTTCCATCGGTGTGAATATATAATGCGATTTGACATACAGAATGGAATTAAATTAGCGAAATACAATGGGCTGGAAAGAAGATCTGCTTTCCCTCAGAAGATTGGCATCGGTGTGGAACCAAAGGAGGGCATTTCACGCTGGGATGCAGCGGGCTATTGCTCGTCACAAACCTCAGTCGGCTCCGTGCAGCGGCCAAATCCTCAGGTGGTGTAATTTGGCATGGGCCCCCCACCACCGGCGTGGTGATGTTAGCTCCTGCCAGCCGAGGATCCGGGTGGCAAAGCACTCGTTTTGCAAACTGCTAACGGGGGAGACGCATCCCCGGGAGGGAACAACGCACTCCTGGCTTATCTGTTTATCTCATATATAGAGGGGTATTTGGGAGCTTCAGGGGTTGAAATCTCTGGGTGCAAAAGGTAAAAGGGTTGTGAGCTCAGATGGCCTTGAAAAGTGGCACTTCCTCGTCATCCCTGGAAGATGTCAGGGATGGAGAACAGACCTCTCAAGGCTTAATGCAAAGAAACAACTACAGAGAAGATGACTTGCCCCCCTAATCTGGAAGGCCACCCAAGGCAGGGGACAGACTTGAGAGCTCCAAATATCTTGCAAAGGTTTTGATCGCGAAGGTCGGCATTTGACCACTCTGGGCAGTTTTGCATGGATAGACAACGGCTGCACGGGCTCCTGCATTGAGTCGGGGTTGCTGCACCGGGGAAAGGCTTTACACGCCTGTCCATAGGTGCTAACTCTTTCACCGCTTTTATAGCAGTGCCCATTTCCCTCATTTTACTCATTTCCAGAAAGTCTAATTGAAATGACAAAGCAGTGAAAAGTTGAGAGTCAAAAAAACCACACGAAGGGAACGATGAAAGCTCCTAACGTTACTTCCTTCTGCAACTCTCAACCCTCTGGAGTTTGGTTCATCTCTGCTGCAACAAATACCGTTCGAATGCTCAGGATGCTCCTCCAGACAGTCCTGCCAAAGCGACCTGCCCAGGGCCCCGTGCTGTCGGCTCCAACTCCCCAAACCCAGCAACTCACTCTCTCGGCCCCAAGTACCCGTTTTCCTACAGCCTCACAGGCGGGTTGCATTGTTGCAGTTTGTAATAGCGTATTGATTAGCCAATCACTCCAAATTTTAGTACCGTGCCTACAAGATAATTAAATTATCTGCTTTTCTTTAAATTGTAATTTTATTTACTCTTGATTCTACTATATAAAATTCTGCAGGCTTATGGAGTGTTATGCGTCTTATTAGTGCTTAACTCCGGTGCTAATTTTCAATACTCCATCACCATGAAGTATTAAGTAATTGCTACTGTTTATTCTTTGTGATTGCACTGCACTTTGGATCTGCACGCAGCATCGCAAGTACCCACTGAAGAGCGGCGCGGGTCCCAGCCCTACTGCTTGGTGGATCCGGGCAGCAAGCTCGAGCTCTCGGCGTGCACAGAATATGATTTCTCACTTTGTTTTTCTTCTCTTAGGCCGGCCGGCACACGGTACGGAAAGATTGCATTGTCACGCACGTGCTCTGGAAAGCGTAACCAAAGCTCTCAATTTATGTAGCCTGGTCCCTGAATTTCGTTACGCGTTAACACAGGGATGAATCGTTGGAGGTGCAGAGGTCTGGCGCATCTCTAGGGGCTGAGCTATCAGCCAGCACCCACGGCCATACACACGTTTGGCGGGGGGCAAATCCAGCCTCTCTCGCTGCAGCGGGAGCGGGGGTAGCTCTGTTGCACAGAGGGAAGGTGGCTGCAGGTAAATGCACCGGTGAAGGTATCAAAGACGGTTCCCCAGGGCGTATTGCTGGCTCTGGTGCTCTCAACAGCGGCGGTTACTGCAAAAGGAGGACTGCACCACGGAAATATGCTGGAGAGGCATCTGCTGCCGCCCAGACCTTCCCACCCTGGCTTGTTGGAGAAGGCGTGGGAAGAAATGGAAAAAAAGACAGTCTGCTGGCCCCCAGCCCCGGGGCGAGCGCAGGAGCGATACAGCCGCCTCTGGAACGAATGCAGAGATTTTAGTGGGTTTAGATTGGTGTGACGTGAATTATTTTTCATAATTAACGAGACTGTTGATTTTACATGGTAGGTGTTCAGGTACTCTGGTGATCCGTGGCTGTTAAACACCCAAAGGTAATTCTAAATGCTGTTGATCTATGTCTGTTCTCAAGGGATGACTAATCTACATTTCTCTTCTCCCTCTACAATTAATCCCTGGATAATCTTATCTGCAAACACCAATTTGGTACCTGGAGGCAGATGAGTCACAGATCTGCGGCAGAGGTTCAGTTTAGAGATGGGAAGGTATCTGGCGCAGAGGGAGCGGTGGGTACCTTCCCACCTGGCCGAGCAGAAGCCCCAGCTGCTGTCCAGCCTCTCCTCGGAGATATCTCACCATCAGGTCGAGCCCAACCCAGCTGCTGCAGAGCTCGTTTGGACCACTTCTCCATCCACACGCACAATGTCACCCCGCTGCAACCCAGGCATCATCTTCGTCCTGGTCCTCTCCCCGCAAAGCCTTTCTGCATCACCCTCCCCCTCCTTCGCCCTTCTCCTCCACCCACCCGGCTCAAGCACTCATCCAGGCTCTGAGCCTTTCCTCCCTTGCTACCGCAACGTCCTTTCCCCTGACCTTTGCAAATGCAGGCTCGCCTTGCTCGCGTCCAGCCTGAATCCTATCGCAAAGATCACCGTCTCACCGCGCTCTACCCTCCTCGCGACGCACGTCCAGTTCCTCCCGTCCCTTATGCCAGCCGGTCCCGCACTTTCCACCACCCTGTTACACCCTTGAACACGCACCTTGGTGCTTTCTTCCATCCCCCCCACCCCCTGTAAATCTCAGCAAAGCCTCCTCCAGCTCTCCCTTCTGCCTCAACACCTCCAAAACCTGCCGGCTGGCTGGGACTATTCCCCCCACCCCCCCCCCCGCCCACGTCGCCTCTTACAATCCTCGTGTTGCTCCGCGTGCCTGCATCCCCCCGCATCCTCTCTTAGAGGCTATTCGGGCCAGCGGGCTGCTTTACTTCTGCATCGGCGCCTGCTTCAGCGGGATGCTGGACAAGGAGGATGCTGTGCTGCGCGGGCTAGTATGGTAATACAAAAATAAATAATTACGAGATTTATTAATGCACTCGAGCTGCCAAGTGGTGAAAAATTAGCCAGTCACAAGGGTAGCAATGGCACTCGTTAATTCTGGGAGGGGGTCCGCAGGTGTCTCCTATGAGGGATCTCCCGGCGTGAGCAGCCTTGCAAGGCTGCTATTCCCAAGGCCGGGGTGCGGTGGCCCGTCAGCATCCCGCCGGGCTGGAAGCGTGGGCGCCCTCACTTCTCATCTCCTTAAGCACAGTCATAAATCATAGCGGGTCTCGCCGCAGCACTGTTTAACACTGGCTGGTTTTACAAGGCACACAATAGTCCTTCCCTGCGCCTCAGAGACCATAACTGAGTCCTTAGGATAAAGCCAACTAGTTTGGTCGCACTTTAAAATAAGTGTCAGTAGTTCATGCCTAATTACTCCTGAATTAGCTAGGTGATTCATCAGCTCTGATTATGAATGCATAATGAATTTACCAAATCCACATGTATTAGTGAGATATTAATTCCATACGAAATCCCACAATTCATTCATGTGCCATTTGTTTTCATTCCCTTCTTTTAATAAGCTAATTAGTTCAAATTATTTGTACTTCACTAAAGGCTTGAAACACATATAAGGAATGATTAGCTTAAAACTCAGTAAATGGGCAAGTATGGAGCCTACATTAATTGTGACGGGAGGTTCATAAAGAATTATTATCTCTCAGCCATCTCTGTTTTCAGTAATAATAATAACGTCTAATCGTGACAAGTGGATAAAACATTAGCCCCTAACTAATGCAGCTGTACATGAATTACTAAAATGAATATCTTAAGGCTCGACGCTCGCCTTTGAAGTCGAGCTCAGCAGAAAGTTTTGTCTCTCCCCGACGGAAAACAAGACCGCAGTTTTAGGGTGGATCCACCCTTTTTCTTTGCCGGGTCTCCCCTCCGCCCCCCGCATGCAAAGAGCGAAGAAAAGGAGGTATAGAAGGAAAAAACCACCATGCCTACATCTTTCAGCTGTTCCACTGCTGGGTAGGATTGTGAAATTACAGGCATGCCTTGCCCGACACACAGGGATGCATGAAGTAAGGGGTTTGCTTGCACCCAAACTCCCCTGCTCACCCCCAGCCAATGCCCCAGACCCCCAGGAACGTTTCGGGATTTGAATGAAGAAGGAGAAGAAGGAAACCTGCATTTTTGCGAGCCGGAGGGCAGGAGGGATGGAGGCAGAACAACAAACCAACGGGCAGGTGCAAACACCCTGCCCGTACCCTCCTTCGGAGCGGTGCAGTTTGGCAGGGATCAGGAGGCTTTTTTGATAGAAGGGAGGGGAAAAAAAAGAGAGGATTAGTCCCTTTCAGGGAGATATTCTTTCCCAGTGTCAACACTCCCTCCCGAGCAAGGTTCCCTCTTTCTTCTCTTTTTATTTTCCTTCTCCCACTTACTTCTATTCAAAGGGGGAAAAAAACTGCTGGCTACTGCTCTCCGAAGTGGGTCCCGTGGAGGCTACCAAATGAGTCCTGCCAAAGTGCTAAATGCCTCGGTTCACCGGAGACTCGTGGTCTGGCAAACGCGTTGTTTGTTTTCATGCAAACTTTGACTCACTGCGCAGTGCCACCCCTCCACGCGCCCCCAGTCATCCTGCCTCCCCCCCCCCCCCCCCCCCATTCCCTCCTCTTCTTTTTGAAGCCGGCCCGTCCCGGCCGCTTCCTCCTTCTCCCTGCTGCTTTCTCCACTTGCTTTTTTGCAAGGAGGTAAAGATGTTGCGAAGGCTCACAGCCGAGCCCGGAGCTATGAAGGACGCGGGCAGGGACAGCAGCGGATGCGCACGGCTGCGTGCATGCAGACGACTTGGTATTTTGGGGGTCTGTATGAAAGTGCATATGAAAGTCTGTGTGATCAGGAAAACACACAGGCTCCGTTACATTAAACTTGCAACAGAGACGTCAGCCTGTGGCCAACATCCTCCCCTTGAACGTGGCTCCCGGCTGTTTCCTATCTGGTGAAAACGCACCCTCACCCCGTGCCATGTCTCCTCCATCAAACCCGAAGCCGTGGCAGCGAAAGACGAGCCCGTTGCAGAAAGAAGCTAAACGGGCCACCGGGAGCACGGGGAAGCAGCTCCCAGGTCAAGGAAGGGCTGCGTTTCTGCAGCCGAGGGAAGCAGCTCGGGAGAGTCGCGCTGCTGTCGTGACCCCGATCTCCTCTGCCGAGGGTCTCTTGGATGTTTTGGAGCGAAGGATTACTTTTACAGCATCGCTGGCCTTTGGGCGCGATCTTGCCCTGGTTGCTCTCTCTGCTCCTTTGCATTGGGCAATTGCCAGGTACCGAGGGACATTGCCCCTGTCCTTCATACCGAGGGACATGTGCCCCTTCAACGTTATGCACAAAATGTTTGGGAGCTGAACATATATGTTTTATTTATTCACGCTCTAAAATCCAAGCCTAATGCCTTGGAGGAGAAGAAAATGAAAGAGAATTGTACAGTGAAGGGGGAGGGCGGGGGGGGAATGCAAGTAATTGATTGATCGACTTTCCAGGTACTTTGCTCAGGAGCCCCCGGAGGTGAAAGCCTCCCTTTGACTCTCAGACTCATTGATCTCCTCTTAAAACTTCCTTCGCATGCACAGCATAGGTAGGCGTTGCTGCGTGTGATGAAAGACACATCGCCGCGATCAAAAAGAGCACGCCTGTCTACGACAGAAAAAACGATGAGCCCGGAGGCATGGGGTAAGCGATGCAGGTTTCACACGGGGGAGGCCATCCCGCGTGGCACGGAGGAGGCGTGAAGCGAGAACAGAGATGCTGCAGCACACAGGAGGGACGGAGCAGCTCCTGGGTCAAAGCGGATCCTGTACTTACTCTTTTGTGGGACCGGGATTCCTAGAGAATCACTAAAAAGGGGGTTTCAGGCTTATTTCCAGTCCAGGGACTCAGTTACTCTCATCTCTTCCTTAGATTCCCCAATACAAGACAGCAGAATAAGACGCCAGGGACTCATACCAACAAAGTTATAGGGAGCCTTGACCTCTTACACCCTGGAGGTAACGGCATCCTAATCAGCAGCTAAACCCTATTCCAAACTACTCAGCGCAGTTTAACAGTATGCAACATATAAGCACATATGAACAGCATGCATCCCATAAACACCGAGCACTGGTAGCCAAGAGCAGCCTTTAGATCTCGAACCACTCTCCAGAAAAGGCTGCCTGCAAGGCGACTGCTCTGGAGAGAAGGTGACCACGATATTTAAGACCAGGATTGGGTGACTTTGGGCAGAGCTGGGCAAGGCATCCAACCGCAGCACCCACCACGTCCAACGTAAGTGGGTAAAACCACAGGATTTCTGCTCAAAGGTATTCTGCAAGTGCCACTTTGGGTACGCGCCTGCGCGAGAGAAGGCGATGGGGTAGGGGTTAACAGGGCTGAGGATAGTCAGCAAACCCCTAAGCCAGCCTGCAGTGAAATCAAACGGCGGCTTTGTTTCTTCAGTAAATTTTCCATTAATGACCCAGTTGTTTAGGGCAATCTAGATCAGCACATCGCAGCCTTGGACACCTCGCACCTCTGCTCTTTCACAAGCGCCTGCAACTTCAGTGCCGATGTCTGCTCCGGCAACGGCCCTATCTGGCTGACGCAAGGAGACACGAGTTTGGTCTAATTAATTCTTCTGGAAGTTTTTTCTTAGGGCTTCCCCCCCCCCCCCTTTCTGAAGAAGCGATAGAAGTCTGAGCAGCTAGCCAGGATTAAGGGATTTTAGGAGTGCCCCATGAGGCAAACCTACGGCAACACAAACCCTCCACCACCAAGAAAGGGTCCTACCGCCCCTCCCCGGCTCGTCCCCACCGCAGCGCCGACCACAAGCGTTCGTGCGGCGAACCACAGCGGCAAACCCCTGCGCTCTGGAAGATGAAACTCTTCCAGCTGCATCCCAGGGCGCGGCAGGGATGCAGCGGTGCTTTGCAGAAGGGGAAGACTGCAACAAAACAGCGGTGCTCAACAGCTGGTGCTTGCACGGGGCTCTAATGTTTCCCGAGATGTGTTTCCCCGTGGTAAAAAGCAGAAGAGTCACACCTAGAAACCCCAATTCCGTCACCAGGAGAGCTGATTGACAGCCCTTGGGCCCTACGTTTTAAGGCAACCAGGACTCCCAGCCCTTACGTGGGAAGCCTGGGGGGGGATCGTAGTTTTTTTCTGTGACCGCTCGGAGCAGCCCGAGATGAGATTAAACAAGGTAATTTCCTTTGTCACTCTCTTACCTATTCGAACAAAGCCAGCACGTGGGGTAAAAAAGCAGCGACGCCATCTGATTCCTCTCCATTTGGGGCTGATTTAACTCCCCCGGACGCCCCTGAAACCCCCAGCGCAGGATCCGTCCAGCTCAGCTCAGCGCCGAGGTATATAAAATATTCCAAGCGAATAAAATATACAATAGGAGGTTAAAAGGAATAAAAGCAATCAGGCAGTCTGCTACTAATGAATTCAGTAGCAGCAAAGCCCATTTTCTTCTGTTGGTTTTCTATAAACAATTTACAGAATAAATGTATTTTTGAGGTATACAAATTGGTCTCTATTAAGATGCTTTGATAAACAGTTTCTGGGTAAAGACAGGCTATGAAAGCCTTCAAGTACTTCCTGAAATGCTAATATATTTGTGCGCACCCTCACTTGTAACACAGATGAAGCATTTTGTGCCGGGAGTGAGTTAAAATCCTGCGCGAGGTTTGCGGGAGAGAATTATGGCGGAGCTGGAACGAAACCCAAAAGACTGTATATAATTAGATGGCGATGCACGGTGCCAGCTGGTTCAACGCTACCTCGGATTTGCAACATATATATGTATTATTATGCGTAAGAGAAGACATAAATAATAAAACAGCGTGATATCCAGGTGACAAGTTTTTTCCAGTGTAACCTGGCAAAGTTGCATTGATTTTGTTGCGGCTTGGCCGGTTTTCTCCAGTTATGAAGTGGTGAAACCCCCGGTTTCATTCATTCACCATCATTTTAACCCAAAATTACACTTAAACTACCCAAGGCACTGTTGCAGTTTCAAAAAGCCCCTAAACTGTGCTTTTTTTCCCCCGCCTGACCATTTGACGGCTGTCACCCTTGCAGGGCTGACCAGGGTAAATGGTGTTTGACCCGGCGGGTTCGTGCCTCAGCGTGGCAGCCCACCGGCCCCGGGCGTGCAGGATGCTCCCGCTGCCACACCGTCACCCTCCTGGCTGAGAGCACATCCAATATGTGGTTTAAGAGCTCTGGAGAAAGAGCGAGAGAGGAGAAATGGTGAAATCCAGCTCGCAGTCAACAGGCTCTTACCCTGCAATGTCTAAGAGGCAGGAAAAACGACCCATCGTGTAAGAATGGCTCGTTCTGACGTCTTTCCTGCCCCTCGGAGAGGTTTTTGGAAGTCTGTAAACCAGAAAACGGTGGGGAAAGCAGCCCAGGAACATAATGAAATTCTAATACTGGAGCCACCGTGGTGGGAAGAGCAAAGGACATTGCTTAATGCAAGAAACACGCGCTGAGCCGGCAAAATTTAGGCTGCCACCGTCTCCTGGGGTGCCTGGTGGCGGGGGAAATGTGCTACTGGCACCAGTAACATTTATCAGGGTGCGGAGGCGGAGTATGCGAACGCACCTTTGGCAACCTTTAACTCCTACATCCATCAGCTCTTGAAAATAAGATAGAGACTCATCGTGTTTTGATAACTCCACGAGAGCCTGTAGACATTATGCTAATTCTCAGGGAGCGCTGTGAAGAATAAGGCCAGGACACTGAAGGCAGGGAGTTTATAATTGCTTTTTAATATATTTTCTGAATTCGTTGTGCATGCGCTATCTGTCTCAGGGGCTGAGCTGGCAGAGGGGACAATGTCAGGTGGAATAAATAGGATCTCATAACTTTAGTCGTTCTGTATTAAACAGTGTCGAGCAGCACAACAAACAGAGGGACCGGGAAGCACATGCAATAAGGAAATAATTCAGCACTGCGCATGCAAATCTCTCTCTCTCGGATCACCCTCATTAATCACCTCATGCTCATTTATACACTTAAAGAAGCTATAAACAAAGGCAGAGATGGTTCCTCTCATTATTAGTTTTTTTATTGAGTTAACTTCCAGAATATTTTACAATAATAGTCACGGCTGGTGATGGAGTTGCCCGCTCTAACCAGCTCATGAAGTTCCCCCCGCTCCCCCTGTCTTTTTGTGACATAGGTAGTTATACAGAGATTATGCAGCTTATTGAGCAAAAAGAGGAGACGCGACGGCAGCTCTATCACTTCTCCCACCTTCGGCTCATTCAAGGCTCTAGCAGGCACCAGGGGTCCAACATTTTGCTATCAAGACAAAGAAGCTGGGGAGAAGGGAGGGGGGGGAGGGAGATGGGTGAAGCCCCAAATCCAAAGCCAAACAAGTCGTTCATTCCTGAAAACTCCCTGCAACCTCTGTGCATCTCCAGCCTCCCTTGAAAATTCGGAGAAAAATTTGGAAGAAAACAACCCCCCCGTTTCGCTTCGCTGAAAGACTCGGGGCACTTAGGGCCACACCAGGACCACGGCACAGAGACGCTATGACCGGATGGTGATGCGGCGACAATTTTCGGACCCGGCGGACGCTTTTCCGCAGCCTGCATCACTCAAGGAAAGTATTTTTGATTTTTGGTGACACTCTGCTCACGTCAAATAGTGCTGCACGCTCTCCTCCCTCTCCAAAGAGGTCATAGCTCATTTCTTAATAATTAACTTGCTGCTGTTATCTGCATCAAGCAAGGCAAAGCGAGCCTGCGGTTTAGTTAAAAAAATGAAGAGAAGCTGCAGAAGATGTTCCGTCCCTTCGGGGTATCGGCAGAAATAAGGGGATGGGGAAATAAGGGCAGCCCGATTCCGCAGCATCACCTCCCAGAGCCCTCAACCCGCCTTGCACCCACCTCTACCCCCTCGGCACGGCTCACTCCCTCCACAGTCCCTAAATCCCGGCATGCCTCGTACATAACTCTGTCAAGTAAGAAGATAAGTGATGTTAACTTAGTCTAATATGAGGCTTGGTAATAAATTTCATTACGAGCTGCTGGAAGCGGGCGACTCTGCGCCGCTGTGGAGTGCCAGGTGGTTGGCAGCGCTAACGTATATCTTAGGGAACTTATCATCTAATTATAAAGGATAAAGCATATTTTTTCAGTGTGGTTACATGCGGTAATGAAGCATGCAGAAAGCCACGCAAGATAGATGGGCACTTTCACTGCTGAAGCTGAAAACTTGCTTAACTTAATAGTCTATTTATTACATTTATTCCCTGAGCGCACACGGCCTGGCTAATATCTGCCAGTTCATCCCGTGCTGTGCAATTAAAACTACCGCAACGTGTTTGCACCGGGAGGACCTGGCATGGTTGGGAGCGGGGTTTGACGCCCCGGGAATAAGCAGAGGTTAAAGGCTGGCGCTACAAGGTGCCGCCGTGCAGCGCTTTCCCTTCCCCAAGGCGCCGCTTGGAAAATGAGATTTGTCCATTGCTGGGGTTTTTGGCCCCCCCCCCCCCCGCTTTACAGAGGGGTTAAGCCGCAGTGGGGAGTCTGGTGCTACGACATAACCGGACCACGCTTCCCCGAGGCATCGCGTCCCCATCCGGCAACCGATCCGCGGGGGACGCGCGGGCACCCTGCTGCCCCCCACCCCGAAACGGGAAATTTCTGCGCAAGCTCAGGGGGGAAATTCTGCTGAAAACCGGTTTCGATGGAAACTTTTTCATCCAGCCCTACTTATCCGCTCTTAATCCATTTGTCACAACAATCGCCGGAAAACTTTTCTCTCTAGCGCCTCCGGAGCTGAGAGAGAGGGATGAAAAGTAAACTTATGCAAGGACAGGGGTTTAAGCATCCCATTAAGATTAACTTATCTGCAGTAATTGACTTAACTAGTGGATTTTTAATGCTTTTCAAGGTTTTTTTTGAAGACGGTTTTGCAGCAGCCAGCAGTAAAGATGCTCCTAAAGAAAAATATGTATATAGCGCGAGAAGTCCATAGCTAAGACTTTCTAAGGCAGTGATTCCGGGGGGGTTTAATAAGAATATAATTTGTATAATTAACCATTCATCACTGTCAATTTCATTAAATGAATGCCAGAAATATTACCTTCACCAGCACAACCTAACAGGATTGGAATATATTATGTGAAAAATGAATACTTAGTAGGGTTTTTTTCCTCCCTTTTGCTTTCCCTGCCCGGGCTCTGGCTGTCAGAAGGAGATTTGCAAGGCTGTGAAATAATTTAAAACAGTAGTAAATGAAAACGACTAAAGAAAATGTGTGGATTTTGGTAACTAACCCTCATCATTATGTATGAAAGTTCAAGTCAAAACGTTTTCACTCGTTCAAAAAATAAATGACTGGAGGAGCTCCCGTCTGCGGGGCTGCGATGCTGGGGAGTCATCTGCTGAGGTCCTCAAGGTATCTCCTGCAGGGTGGAGGCAGCCGAGAAAGGGCTTTTTTGGGAAAAAATGCCTTCCCAAAAACTTAATTTTGGTTATTTCTATTTCGGGGGTAGAGGGATGAATGACAAGGGGTGTGGAGAGGCGACATTATGAGAGCGTAGTGTGCATTTCTCATTCACCTCTTGGGTACGGAGCAAACCCCCCTTTATCCTTTATCTCCAAAAAACCTCATTTGTCCCAGGGAATAATAAAGGAAGATTTCCCGGGCAGATCTCATAGTTTTCCCATTGATCAGCCATTAGAGGGCAACATCGCACAAATTCATCATAACGTCAAAACCCCACAACCCAACCCACACCAGAAGGGGACGGGAGGAAGCGAAGATCCAAGGGAAATTATTTCCATTGGAGGTGCGTGGGGAAGGGTTGAGATTTTTACCTTCGGACAAGCTGAATAATCTCTTCAGAGGTGAGAAATGGGGAGGAACCGGGAAAACAAAGTCGGCTTCCCCCCCCCCCCCTCTTTTTTCCTGTGGGTTTCTGTGCTTTTGTCTCGTTTGAAATGCAAACGAAGATTTTGTGAAAATGTTCATTTAACGGGTCTTGGTGGCTGTGATCACAAGGAAGAGGAAGGAGGCGGTGGAGGAGCAGCTAGACAGACAGATGGGACGCCGGAGAGATGAAAGGATGTTTGCAGACCAAGAAACTGAACGTTTCTAGATGTTTTTTGGGATAAATTCCCCATCAGGGCACAGAGGAGACTTCAGCTTCATTACAATTAAGAGCAAGTAATGAAAATAAATACCAGTGATATTTAAAGAAGGTGAAACCTCAACGCATCTACAGTATCATCCTCCTAACGGCGGTGAAGAATGGCTGATGGGAAAAATTGATTCCCCCTCTCCCCGCCTTGCGAAAATTTCTAGCTTTCTCATGCAAACAGAAAACTGCCCTTTTTTTGCTTGTTTTTAAGAAGATGCAAAGGTTTTGCAGAAGCCGAGTAGCTGGCTCCTGTGGCCCTCCCCGCAGAGCTGATGCAGAGACCTTGGGAGTCCCCAGGAGCAGAGTGTCCCCTCTCTGTCCCCGCCGCGTCCCCAGAGTCTATGGCTATTTTTCAAGGCAATTTCATTTTTTCTCATTTGCAACAACAGCGCGGTGCTGCTCTCTGGCTTAAAAATCCAGAACAAATCAACATTTCAAGTCAAAATGTCAATTCAAAACAAATGTTTTCATCTAATTTCCTGTTAAAATGTCATTGCTGCTAGGTTATTTTTGGTTGGGGGAAGAGAGCGAAGGCTTTGAAAAACATGGACTCTAAACTAAAAAAAAAAATTAGTCCAGGTGAGGGGACTGTTTCCTATTGCATTCCTACGTGTGGTCCTGAGACAAAACCACTCATCCCAAACCCCTTTAGATTTCCCACAGCAAAAGCAAAAATCTTCCCGCCAAAAGACGTCCTGGAACTAAGTTTTTTCTGCTTGAAGTTCCTTCTGCGGAAAACGTGGGGTTTCCAGCTGGATTTATTTTGCCAGCTAAAAACCATGGGGATGCTGATGGGATGCCCCATATGGGGAGCCTGCTCTTGGAGCAGACCTGAGCCGTTCCTGGGAGGTTCCTTTGGAAACAACTTCACCTTGTCCCACCTTGAAGCAGCATCTTGGACTTTCTCCCCCAAAAATAGGACTGGGCAGACCTTGGCACTCCTCCGACGCCTCCCTGCGGTGCCTGCGCAGCTCCCCATCCAGCTTTCTGAGCCCTCCACCACCTCTTTTGCCTGCAGCACTGTAGACCCAGCCAAGGGCCTGAAGGCCAAGTCTACAAAGAGCTCCTACACAACAGTTGGCATCAGCCTGCGGCACAAAGTCGGGTCTAAAGAGTAACTAGCCACGTCGCACACAGTAAGCTTGGGTTAGGGGTTATCTCAGCCATCCCTGTGCTGCCCCATCATGACGTCCAGAAGACCCCAGGTTGCATGTCCCCCCTAGAGTCACCTGACGTTGCCCAAGGTCTTGCAGATCCAAGCAGGGAGCCCGTGCTGCCATCTCACCCTCCAGCTGCAGCACTGACCACGAGCCCACTTGGGCACGAGGCACGTAACAGCCATCATAATTCACAGCGCTACACAAGACGGACAGTAATATCGAGGTTGCTATTAAAATCTTTATGATTTTGTTACTGCAAGAATACACGTTGATTTGCAAGATGATTGTTATTATTACTATTTTATTTCCGTTTTAAATCCAGGAGGGAAAGCAAAGTGAAGCAGAAGTTGATCGCGTCAGATAAAGCACCAAGGAGAGAGAGAAGCAGAAAGCAAGATGGGATGCAGTGTTTATGAGGTCTGCCTTTTTTTGTGTGTGTTCCCGGCTTCCCATGCCTCTCCGCTGTCAACCCTGGCACGCCAACAACCCTTTTGATTAAAGTCATCAAGCAAGAGAAAAATGCTGATGGCGGACCAGGAGCATCCACGGCATCAGTAGGGTCGTGTGTCCCCCCAGCCCGGGCATCACACGCCATCACCTGCCGTCCCAAGCAGCAATTAATACCCAAATGATGAAATGTCAGGGCTGACCCATCGCACGGGGAAGTTACCAGCCCCGTCAGCCCCGCCGGGGCTCACAGCGGTGGGGAGAAGCAAGGCTGGATGAGGGGAAGGACTGCGCATCGCTCCGGCATTGCTCATCCTTCCCCCAGGTTAACGCGCAGGGGGGAAAGGGTGGAAAAAACTTCGGGGTCCTTCCCCTGCCCGGAGCGGGGAGGGAAGCTGCGATTTCATATGCAGTAGCGAAGGATAGAGCGAGAAAGAAATACATAAAGGGACAGGAGACAAGAATTTATTGCCTGCTAAAGGTGCAGAGCATTTAAATTTGAGACATAAATAATTTTATTTATGTTGATGCCAAAGTAAAGAAGATACATGACTTTCTTAAGAATAACTCCCGTCTCCTCGGGCTGGTCAATGCTGAAAGGCACGTAATGAATTTTTTTTTTATTATTTTGATTTCTCCCCCCCTTATACACAAAGACGTATTGTCACAGCTGTAAATTAGGGGAGCGGGGAGAGATCGTTTCATACCCCTCTCTCCGCCTTCTGAGCTGCCTTGTCAAACTTCTTCCAAACTCGGGCTGCGAGCTGCGCTTGTTCTTTCTCAAGAGAAAATTCCTCTCCCCATTTAAAGATTTTCAACAAATTCTCCTTTTCCCACTTGTACTGTGGCATGACGTAAACGGTATTGACTGCTAAAGGTTGGCAACGCTCAGGTATAATGAGGAAAATGGGGGAAAAAGAGGACAGAGTGGGACCAGGGGCAAGGGGGGGAAAGTATATTCAGAAAAAGGAAAACAAGGAGCCTCGTGGATTTATCTGACTGAAAGTAGCAACGCTGTGGGGATCTTTCTCCTGCAGGCAACAGCTCATTTATGGCGGAATTGGGGGAAATGCCGACAAGCAAACCGACCAGGGTGGGGAAAAAAATAGGAAGGAGGAGGAAAAAAAATAAATAGGAGAAAAAAAAAAAAATAAATAAACTGTCGTGGGGCAAACGCATCTTTGACTGCCTCTCTAGCCTTATCTGGCAGCATCACTCATGCATCTAATGGCAATTAAATTGCAGAGAGAGGGTGTGATTCAGCCCTGAAAGAAGGAATTGAAAACGTAAGCGGCCTGGGGGAAGGCGAGGGCTGGGGGAACGAGCACGGCGATGCTCCCAGAGCCGCCGGCGGCGTTGGCACCGGGAGGCTGAAGCAGGAAGGTGAGAGGAGATCCCTGCCAGGGGAACTCCTGCCAGGGCTCCCAGTGGCGAGACGAGGGGCAGGAGAGCCGGGAAGCGCCGCTAAATCCCCCGTCGCAGCCTCCAAAGCTTGTTTCCTTCAAGGACCGTTTAAAGAGCATCGGGGTTGGTGCGCCAGCGTCTCCTCCCCAGCGCGCGGCAGCGGGCGTCGCAGTCTGCCACGTACAGCAAATAAACAAAACGCACCCTCCCACGTTCCCTCTGCCCGGCTTGGATGCGAACAGGAGCTGAACGGTGCCAGAGCAAACTACGCCAAAACAAGCCTCGTCTGAAAGAAGATCCGGATGGCCCTTTCTCCGCTCGCTTTGAGGGCGTATCTCACGGGGAGAGGAGATGCGAACAGCTTTGCAAGGTCTGAGAGCTGCCGGCGTCCACGCCGCCGTCCCCAAAATATCAGATATACCTGCGCGTCGCAGCCTCAAAATGATGCCAACACGTCTAATGCCCCCATCAGAGCAGGCCAGGGAGGATGGGAAAGGCTTTGGGAGGCTGAGCTGCTGCTGGAGGTGCCCTTTGCAGGCTCCCACCTTTCCTTTTCAACCCCGGGACTGGCAGCAAAGCACCGAGGGCATCGACCGCCGCTTCTTCCCGTGCATCCCTCCCCGCCCCTTCGGCAGGTAGGGTGAGCAAATGCAGAAAGGCAGCTGTGAACCGCAAAGGGTGGCAGCACCTTAGAAAACCAGCTCGGGAGGCAGGGTCGGTTAAACCCCCCCCCGGCGCTTCTTCTGCCACCACCTCCAGGACGCTCAGGGCATCCCCCCGTGGGGAGGGGCAGAGCGATGGGGTTTTGCACCCAGGGGATCTGCGGGCAGCGACGCTGGCGTGGGCACGCACGGGAGTTTCCCAACCAAGAAGGTGGAGAACAAAACAGAGGATGCCACAGAGGAACCTCAATTTTTGGTACCGCTACACAAGCAAGCAGAGACACTCCGACCTCCAGGAGCCTGAGCATTTCCCGATAGCAAAACCCGCCCTGAAAAGCAGCATTTTGGTTCCTCTGCTCCGTAAAGGAAGGAGCAAAAGAGAAACAGCAGCCCCTCGCAGCAGCAGCTCGCTGAGAAGGGTAAAAGCTCACCCCTACCCTGCAAACAGCCTCGACCTACAGGCAGCTTCACTGAGTGATGTTCCTAAACGATGAATTCGCTTCCCAAGTCCTGAATTATTTTTTGCTCCCACTTTCCGTATTTTATTTGCTGCCAGCGTATTTTGATGTCCATTTAGACCACGCAGTTTACTGAATTCTGATTTTGTTTCCTATCTCCCCACGCATACGTATTTACGGGACAGAAAGGAGTCCTCAGGCTTCGGGTCGCCTCTTAAAGTCTGGCTGGGTTTGAAGCAAAGGGTTTTGACACGGCTTTTAAGATACGGCAGGAGGGAAAATAAACATACAACCCCCAACCCACGCTTGCGTGCCAAGAGTGGTTTTCATTCAAAAGGTGCTGCCATCCCACCTTGCTGTGAGTTTGGTAAAGAGCCAGGGAGAGAGAAAGGAGGGTGCGGTACCTTGGGAAATATTCGGTTATGGGTTCGGACCGGCTGGTGCTCACCCCTCCTAAGCGCCATCCCCGGTGTTATCATGGGAGCTGCGTGAAAGATTTCACCCAATTTATCTTCTTCTTTCCGAGGGAAAGAAAAGCTGACACAGGACTTTGTGAATCATCCGAGTAGTCTGTTTTCAGATATTTTATTTTTTTTTTTCCTAATTCAGAAAACTCAACAAATGGCCAGTGGCAATGTTTTCAAAACGAAGCGACTGTAACGTGAAAAATAAACTTGAGAAATAACCCCTCAACGCTGAAATGAAATGTGCTAACTTGGTTTTAAAAAAAAAAGGAAAAAAAAAAGGTGTGAGCCATCCAAAATAATTCTTGTTTAACTCCTCAGCACATCAAATATTGAAAAAAAAAACCCAATCAACACGAAAATAATGACTTTTGCTGAAATTGGGTTGCAATTAGCCATCCCCTTTCCTGCCGGCCTTGGGAGCTGCCTGCCCTGCCTGCTCCCAAACCTGCTTGAAAATGTCCCTGGCGAGCTGGAGAAACCCAGAAATTGCCAAATCTCACCCCAAATCAGCATCACGAGGGCTGATTTCCCAGGGAAATCCCACGATGCACCCCTGGGTATCCCCACCCGTGCCGGGGGGCGGTGACGGGACCCTGCACCCCCAGGCAAAACCCCTCCAAATCAGCATCTTTCCCTCCTCCCCAAAAGAGGGGGATGTTTTAGTGATGCCGGCAAAGTCCGAACAAACGCGGAGCCGTAACTTGGGCACAACGGCAAACGGCTGAGGATGGAAACAGTATCGCCAGCGTAAAAACTCCTCCATGAAGCGCAGATGGGAGGGAGAGGGTAATCTTCTGGAAAAGCCTCTAATTGTCTGCCCACACTAATAACTGCAGAGAGCGTTTCCCCCCCCAGCACCCCTCCCCGCGTATAATTACACCACTCCATCTGTCTATCAGCAGGTTTTTTACAGCTCCTTACGGCAGCCGGGCTCTCATCCTTGCAGCCAGACGGGTTTTGGTTTTTTGTTTTTGGTGGGTTTTTTTCCTTCCTGAAGATTTAAGGATGATTCTGACACGCGTCCCAAAGACACGGCTCCGGGGAGAGCAAATCCCTCTCCCAGGCCAGCTAAGACTCTATTAAAAAAGAAGTCGTATAATGGCTACAAGCTCCCTTACGGCGCCAAAGCAGGAGGCAGGAGAGGTGGAGGGGGCTGGTTTGTTTTCTGCAGTTTGCTCTTGCTTTAGGGTTGGTGTTTGTTTGGTTTTTTTTCTTGAGGAAACCCTCCTTTTTTAATTCGTTCCCAGTAAATCTGGCCGCTCTACAACAGCTACGCGCCACTGGCTGTTGCGTGTGCCGAGATAAAAACACGCATGGGAGTGCTGGAGCTTTATAGGTGTAAGGCAGAGTCCAGGAGGGCTATTTTGCAGGTACGGCGTGGTTTGGTTTATTTTCTCCCCTTCTCCTGCCCCTTTCCAATGACAAGCAGGTGAGGATGCTCTAACCGGGGAGGTTTGGCATCGCGGGCTCGCCTCCGGCCCCCTTCCCGTGGGAAACCCAAGCAAGGTGGGACATCGCAGGGCTCGACGCAGCTCTGCAACTCGCAAACTTCAGATGAATCCCAGCAGAGAGGGTTCAGGTCCACCACCGTTAGAGATAACCCAACAGAGGCCACAGTCATCCCAAAAGAGCCTTTGAAAGCGGCGGCATGTGTCAGGGTGTCTCTTTGCAAAAAAAAAAAAAAAAAAAAAAAAAGAAAAATACATATGTATGTATAAACCCACGCTGCACCGAGCATAAAAGGGCTGTTTGGCCAAGGTAGCTATAGTTAAATTATCTCCACACATTTCAATCATTTTGCAACATCAAGGCTCATTTTTCAATATCACGGTCCTTTTGATGATAAATGATTTGCATGATTTGTGGTGAGGTTTGGTTTTTTTTTTTTTTCAGACTCCCTTTCGAGAGGAATTTCTGGATGAGGCACGTCAGAAACTATCCGTCCGCCTACCCACCCCAAACACCAAGACGTCACGTTGCAACGCGCCGGCACGCCGGGCTGGCCTGCTTGCTGTTGGGGAGGGAAAAAAGGAAAGGCAAATTTCGCTAGACATTAGGCTGTGCCCAAAAACTGCTATGAGTCTGAGCCGACAAGGCAAACCCGCCAACCCCGGGTGGGGTGATGAAGAGGGGTGGATTGCTTCAAATGCACGGAGAGGTTTTGGCAAGCACAAGCTGAACGGTGGTACCCGAGCAGTGCATCTTCCCACGGGGCAGGAGCACCTCCCACCGGGGCTCTGCAATCGATAGGTGTGCGCCAAAATCTGGTCTCTTTTTTTCCCCAAACTGATTTAGCTAAATCATAGAAGCGTAGAGTAGTTTGGGTTGGAAGGGCCCTCTAAAGGCCATCTAGTCCAACCCCCCTGCCGTGGGCAGGGACATCTTCAACTAGACCAGGTTGCTCAGAGCCCCGTCCAACCTGACCTGGAATGTTTCCAGGGATGGGGCATCCACCACCTCTCTGGGCAACCTGGGCCAGTGTTTCACCACCCTCAGCGTAAACAATTTCTTCCTTATATCTAGTCTAAATCTACCCCCCTTTAGTTTAAAGCCATTCCCCCTTGTCCTGTCGCAACAGGCCCTGCAAAAAGTTTGCCGCCATCTTTTTTATAAGCCCCCTTCAAGTACCAGCAGGCTGCAATAAGGTCTCCCCGCAGCCTTCTCTTCTCTAGGCTGAACACCCCAACTCTCTCAGCCTTTCTTCACAGCAGAGGTGTTCCATCCCCCTGATCATTTTCGTGACCCTCCTCTGGACCCGCTCCAACAGGTCCGTGTCTTTCTTATGCTGAGGGCTCCAGAGCTGGACGCAGTGCTGCAGGTGGGGTCTCAATAGAGCAGAGCAGAGGGGCAGAATCCCCTCCCTCGACCTGCTGGCCACGCTTCTTTGGATGCAGCCCAGGATACGATTGGCCTTCTGGGCTGCGAGCGCACATTGCCGGCTCATGTCCAGCTTTTCACCCACCAGTACCTCCAAGTCCTTCTCAGCAGGGCTGCTCTCAATCCCTTCATCCCCCAGCCTGTATTGATAGCGGGGTTTGCCCCAACCCAGGTGCAGGACCTTGCACTTGGCCTTGTTAAACCTCATGAGGTTCACACAGGCCCACTTCTCGAGCTTGTCCAGGTCCCTCTGGATGGCATCCCGTCCCTCTGGCATGTCGACCGCACCACTCAGCTTGGTGTCACCTGCAAACTTGCTGAGGGTGCACTCGATCCCACTGTCTATGTCATTGATGAAGATATTAAACGGTCCCGGTCCCAATACGGACCCCTGCGGGACGCCACTCGTCACCGATCTCCATCTGGACAATGAGCCGTTGACCACTACCCTCTGGATACGACCATCCAGCCAATTCCTCACCCACCGGACAGTCCACCCATCAAATCCATACCTCTCCAGTGTAGAGAGAAGGATGTTGTGGGGGACCGTGTCAAAGGCCTTACAGAGGTCCAGATAGATGACATCTGTAGCCCTTCCTGTGTCCACTGATGTAGTCACTCCATCGTAGAAGGCCACTAGGTTGGTCAGGCAGGACTTGCCCTTGGTGAAGCCATGCTGGCTGTCTCGAATCACCTCCCTGTCCTCCGTGTGCCTTAGCATAGCTTCCAGGAGGATCTGCTCCATGATCTTCCCAGGCACAGAGGTGAGACTGACTGGCCTGTAGTTCCCCGGGTCTTCCTTTTTTCCCTTTTTAAAAATGGGGGTTATGTTTCCCCTTTTCCAGTCAGTGGAATCAATGGAAATCAATGGAATCAATGGAAATCAATGCAATAATATTCTGGCTGCTGTGTTGCAAGTGGGGAATAAAGCGTGGCAATAAGTCAGTTTGAAGATGTCCAGAAAAAGAACAGGACTGGAAGAAAATGCAATTTTTACCAACTTTGCTTCAACTGAAGCTTTCCAGAATCCACTCATTTTACCCTCGAAGGTGACTGCACTCCCATCAAGGCTGCATTGACGCGATGACTTGACAGAGTCCCCTATGACAAAAGCTTTTTGAGGGCTTTCTTTTCATCCAAACCCGTTTATTCAAGCTTTTTTCTTTTTCCTAGCAAAACTTTAGAAGGGATAGCAAACTTTAGAAGGGATTCTCTTAATCCATACAACTAATTGGATGCAACGGCTCTCACTGACTATCAGTAATAACCCAGGCAGAGTCCAGCGATATGATGACATCGTGATCTGACGCCTTCTGGCAGCAATGCCCAGGAGCTCCCAAAGTTTTAGGGATGCTCAAGACTCTTTCTAGAGACGACAGTTTATTCCTCCCCTTGATTTGCGCTCCCATGAAGCTGGGATAGACCCCAGCTCTCTCATTTTTGGATAATCCCACAAAACATCATCTACCTCCTGACTCTCTCGCCAGGGTCGGAGGGGGCCTGTTAACCTACCGCTGCCTTGATGCCCTTTGGCATCCCTCTCTGCAGCTCTGCAACGCCTCTCATGCAAAGCAAAACAGCCTCTGAGATACCAATCACACACGTATGTTCTCAGCCTCCTGGAGTGGTCCTTGCGTAAACAGTAATACACGTCGCCTCGGCACAGAGCTGGGCATGGGGGAAATAAAAGTGTATTTAACACCAGGGTAACAGGTGATGTTTCCCCTGGGGTTGGAGATATTGGGATTGCAGCATTTCTTCCCCCTTGACAGCACCCCGAGAGCAACCCTGCCCTACTCGCTCTGTGCCCAGCGCTTCTCGAAGGGAGCCTCAGAGCGTATCCCGCCGACGCTAGGGTTTCACAGTTGAAAAGACATCAAAGGAGGAGGTGGAGGAAAATATTCATGCCCGCCACCGTCTTCCCAGGCAAGACGCAGGGAAGCGCTTTGAACTTTGAGAGGCAGCTGAAGCGACCATCACTTGAACCTCTGGATCCTCTGCCCCGGGTGGCGCGCCCTGTCCTGTGGCTCTGAAGCCGTGAACTACACTCTCCACACACCCACGTCTCCCCAGCCCCTAAATATGTTTATCCCTAAAGTCGCCGGGTTTTTTCCTTCCCCCCCTTGATAATGTTTATCACATTTTCTCCTGGCAAATTGCAGCGCTGCCTTGCTTTTGAAAGGAACTAAATGAGCCTGTGAAGTCAAGCACTGGAGAGTATCAAAAAGTCTGAAATAAATAATATCAGAATAATGATCCTCTAATAGCACAGACTGTTTGTTGCTGTTGGTTACTTTTTCTTCCCCCCTCCCCGTTGCTGATTGTGCTAAAAGAGCACCCGGTTGGGATCCTTGTTTCCTTTTTGAAAGCCACATTAAAAGAGGAAGTAATTAAATTTCGATTAAAGCCAGCAGTCGCTCCCCTGCCTGGCCTCCCATTTCCTTGCAAGGCGAAAATGTACCCAACGACGACGTTTTAAGGTGACACTGACCCTGGAGGAACCGAACTGTCTGGATAATGGAGCAGGGAGCCTTTCGCCTTCACATCAGCAACACAAAACTTCAGCCAGAGCAATCGCCGCGGCTTTTTGCGAATCTCTGGCTTCTCCACGGGGTACCACGGTCACGCAGATGCTTGGAGGGATTTTTATTTTTCCCCTCCCGTGGGTTTCTAGCACGACGCTAGCAACTTTTCCCAACGCTAAATGTGATTTCTAATAAATAAGCGAGTGAAAGGTGAGGCTGGTAATTCCCTCCCTACATCAAGGGAGGAGGATGCTCGGTGGCAGCGGCTGCCCTGGGGTGGACACGGGGCTGGTACCAGCCAAATAGCTCTCCCCAGCGCGCCAGCTTTCCTAATGAAAGGTGAACGAGCCCTTAAAACTCCTGTTAGCATGAGCGTGGACGGGAGCTGGGGGAAATCGTTCCTTAAGTGGCACTCTCGATGAATAACCATCACCTTTCATATTTATTAAGGCACAGCCTCCTCCGTCTACGCCTGGAGACGCGGGCTGGGAACTCCCACCGCGCCAAGGAAAGGCGGCGGGGAAAAAAAATAACCCACATGTAATTAAGTGTCTCAAGTAAAGAGTTGATTTAGATTTAATAAGAATGTTATTCTAAGTCAAACAAATGCCAATTGATTATTAAGAACCTCATTACTGGAGTGTAACACCTGTCACCGCCAGGTTTTTTCTTCTTTTTTAGCTGCAGACTTGTTAAATCTCAATAAATACCCTTTTAATAATTAATTAGCATTTAATTAATAGGCAATAACCGTTGAGAAAGTTGGTGTATCCTTCTGTATTGAGCATGAGCTGCGTGGGAGCGGAGACACAAAGCAGACTGGGACTCGAGGACCCGTCTGCGGTGCAAAGACTTGCGTTCGACGTCTCGGTCTGTAAGCTGCTGAGCACCCACTACTGCTGCTGAACTCAGGGCAGAAGGATGGTTTGAAGCACCCATGGGATCAGACCCTGGGAGCTGAGATGCCCGAGTGGATGCAGCTGAAATTTTGGCACCCTGCAGCATCTCTCCAAGGCACAGACAACTCTGGAGATGCGTTGCCAAATTTTCCACGACTTGAGGACCTAAAACCACAGCAGCCAGAAATAAACAATCAAAAAAACCCCCAAGGAATTACAGAGATTTGTTTTGACACTTGAAGAAAAAAATTGCAGGGGAGCTTTTTCCCCCTTTAGATTACTTTTCATTTCAAATTATCCCTCACTCCTAGCGAAACCTGTACACAAACACTTGTTGCTGAGAGGGAACATTTCATTCAGGAGTTGAGCAAAATGTTGCATTTGATTTCAACCTCTTTCTTTCTTTTTTTTTTTTTTTTTTTTGGCCCGGTTTGCTGAAAATCACAAAGAATTTTCCTTAGGCTCAACCCAAGGCAAATTGCCCCCTAACCCCGTCCCCAGCTGTTGCTACAACCTCTAGTAACCTGCAAAGCAGTTATTCATGCAATTCCTTTTCCCTCTTCCCAGGTGCCCTTGACAATCACCTTTAACTCTACACCCTGTTTGGCTGAAGCCAAATTCACCCGGGGTTCAGCATCACTGCCAAAATCGTGGGTGCATCACCTCCCTCCTGCCTCCCTGGCAGGATAACAGAGGGTTGCTCTGTAGATCAAGCCGTATTTAAAGGGCAGCTCGGGCAAGAGCATGCAACGCTGAACATGAGCCGGCAGTGTGCCCAGGCGGCCAAGAAGGCCAATGGCACCCTGGCCTGTATCAGAAACAGTGTGGCCAGCAGGAGCAGGGAAGTGATCGTGCCCCTGTACTCGGCACTGGTGAGGCCGCACCTCGAACACTGTGTTCAGTTTTGGGCCCCTCACTACAAGAAGGACGTCGAGGTGCTGGAGCGTGTCCAGAGAAGGGCAACGAGGCTGGTGAGGGGTCTGGAGAACAAGTCTGATGAGGAGCGGCTGAGGGAACTGGGGTTGTTCAGCCTGGAGAAAAGGAGGCTGAGGGGAGACCTCATCGCTCTCTACAACTCCCCGAAAGGAGGTTGTAGCGAGGTGGGGGTCGGTCTCTTCTCCCAAGTAACAAGCGATAGGACGAGGGGAAACGGCCTCAAGTTGCGCCAGGGGAGGTTTAGATTGGACGTGAGGAAAAATGTCTTTACTGAAAGAGTGGTGAAACATTGGAACAGGCTGCCCAGGGAAGTGGTGGAGTCCCCATCCCTGGAGGTATTTAAAAGACGTGTAGATGAGGCACTTAGGGACATGGTTTAGTGGGTGGTGGTGTTGGGTTGACAGTTGGACTCGATGATCTTAGAGGTCTTTTCCAACCTCAGTGATTCTATGATGCTATGATTCTAATGCAGCTTGCTGCTGCAGAACTTGGATGTTTAACGCCATCTGCAAGTCGCATCCGACCTGGCTCTCCGGCTGTCCCACCACATTGATCAGGCACAGACGCTGCATCCTTAAGAGACACAGGAGCGATGGGGGAATCCGTTTCCCCCTCCTGGGTAAAAAACCCCTCTCCTTTGCTTTCCCAGGAGTGCATGACCCTCGCAGGCTGGTCTACAGCAAGCCCCGGGGCTTCACCCATGCATTAGAAAAGGGGGTAGCACCTGTAAGCCATGGGAACGCAGCGGCTTCCAAAAAGCCTAACATATCTATAAGCAACAATAGGGAGGGGCAAAAAGGTTGTGCATGCAAAACGTAGCCCCACGTGCACGCGAAAGGCTCCTTCCGCCCAAGGAAAAGCGCTGCCGAGTCTCTGCGCCATCACACACCAGCCCCAAAACACCTGGGGGGTTCAGCTCCTCCCTTGGGATTGATGGGTCTTTCCATCCTTCCTGGAGCGATGGTTCACTCCGCCCAGCCAGGGTCTCGCCTCCTCCCCGGGCAGATAAAGGACCTCGGTGCTGGGTGGAGATGCCCTCAAAGGCTTTGTACCCAGCCCATTCCCCATCAGACCCCGGCCAACGGGTACCCGTGCGGATTTGGCCAGCCGAGGGTTACCTTGTTATTTCCTTCCTGTTTTATGTAAACTCCTGCACCGTGTGCTAATAAGAAATCAGTTCCTGTCATCATCTTTATTTCTTATTCCAAGCTGCAACACTAAAACACTTCACGGTGATTACAAATAGCAAAGTTATTTTTTGCATCAGAACTTAATAGCGTGGTGTAATGCCACCCCGTGCTGATGTGTGGCATATTTAATATCCATCTTTCTTAGAAATAACAGCGTTCTGAAATTAGAAGGGACTTTAGCAGCAAAATAATTAATGTGGATAACCATCATAAATGCCACAAACGGAACAAATACAGATGGCAGTGAACCATGATCGCTAATACTCTAACCTGTTGTGACAGAACTTAAAAAATTGAAACCCTTTCGCCCGGAGGCCGGTGGAAAAAAAAAGGAAAGAAGGGGGTTTCTCAAATTGCATCGTCCCTTCTCGTTATCAGCCACCCAGCCCGCGAGGCGCACGCTGTACCTGCGCTCCCAAGCCTGCTGGGCCCCGTTAGCACGATGCTCCCATGAGAGGCAGGTTTATCAGCGCGCAAGGGTATTTGTGAGTTAGTATTAGATGTAGCAGCAGAGATTCAGCACAGTCCGCTTTGCACCTGGACTTTGACACAGAAACGGCCAATCCAGCCCGTGTTAAATTGAACCCAACCCATACAGCCCTTTTTTTTTGGAGAGAAAGCCTTGCAGCGTGCCCTCATCACCTCTTCTTTTGGGAAAGCATCCGTGCTTGCATCTATTTGTTGGTGCTCTTTGGGCCAGGTACCTCTTGGCTCTGAGCAGGTGGTGCTCTGAGCCTTAAATGTGCTTTAAAAGATGAGATTATAGCAGAAATGAGAGGAAACAGCCCCTTTGTCAACAGGGGAGCTGCGACTGGCACCTCGGAGGGACCCTGAGCAGCGGGAGGGGATGCACAGCCCGTCTGCCTGCAAACAGGAGGGCCTGAGACTGCAGGACACCTCATTTTAGCACTGTCTAGTGCTGGGGTTTTCACTCCTTCCCCTGAGACTTTACTTCTTCCTTTCAATTATCTCCCTAAAATCAGTAGCGAGGGAATTGAAGGATTTTTTCCTCAGTAACCCCATGCTGTGCAAAAACGACACCGACCCCTTTCTCAAGGACGGTCGGCAGCTCGGTCCTCGCCCCAGCGCATCGCGTCGCATGGGGCAGCGCATTAGACGCAGCGCGATGCCACATCACGCCCGCAGAGCTCCCAGGCAAGCGCGTTAATGCAACGCTTGGGTAAGTCCTTCAGGTTCATTTCCCCCTTGCCGAACGCACCGAGGGAGAGGAGGGAGGCTGTGTGGGTGCGAGTTAACGGGGGACCTTTCTTCCCCTTGAGTTTGCAGAGTGCCTCTGAGATAGGAGGCATGAAGACCAAGGTGTTTTGCAATGTTGTACGAGGCTCGGCTCCCCAGTCCCCGAAACACAGTCACTGAACGGCACGTTATACTTCAGCAGCACCACCAAAGCCACATAAATGCTCACGAAATAAGTGACGGACCCCGGACTGATGGAAAAAAAAAACAACTTGCAAAGTCCTCTTCACCCCAAACTGCACAGACAACAGCAGATTGCAACCCCTGGGTACATCGCCCAAAGCTCATGTTCAAGCATCTCCAAGACCAGGACTTCCATTGCTCCCTGGCTGCAGCACGGACATGACCTTATTTCAATCCCGAGAGCAGCAAGGCCACAGCAGCCTGGACCCTGCTCTGCATTGCCGGTACCCTCTCAACATCAGACATTTCAAGATTAAACGGTGCTCGATGAGTGCGGATGTTCAC
Organism: Aptenodytes patagonicus; assembly: GCF_965638725.1. Taxonomy (NCBI): domain Eukaryota; kingdom Metazoa; phylum Chordata; class Aves; order Sphenisciformes; family Spheniscidae; genus Aptenodytes; species Aptenodytes patagonicus. Next base: position 7,742,149 of record NC_134971.1, on the reverse strand, counting down.
CTGCAGAAACTCAACCTCTGATGGACGTAATGTTAAAGTTCCCTTAAAAACTCCCTTTTTCCCCCCGAGCAAGGTGGGGGCTTTGCACCCGGTAGCAGCCCACTGGGTCAGGGTGACGCAGGGGGTTTCAGAGGGCTCCGAAAGTCAGCCCCATCCGAATTTTGTGGTCCTTTTGCAGGGTTGCAGCACCGTGGTTTGACAGCCCGCTTCACTCACCCCACAAAAGAAAAGGGAAGGTGTTTTTACGCCTAGCCTGTCCTGCAAAAGGAGCCCGGTCTGCCCTTGGAAAACAAGCAAGCAAGCGAAGAAGCAGGCGCCAAAGTAAAAGCCAAAGCAGAAAGTGATTTTCCTAACTCATTCACCTAACGGAGAGGATATGAAACGAGCTAGCTGGCAGATGGGTACCCTAGGGGTACACCGGTTTGTCACTCCCTATAAGGCGTCACAGAGAAACCGCCGCGCATCTTCCCTCCCTCTGCCCAGGAGAGGGAAGAGGAATAACCCTCGCAAAATTTCGGCAGCCTCCTCCCTCCGCAGAGGGAAGCAGGACCGTCCTCACGCCGGCTCCAGCCTCAGGAGCATCCCTTCCCTCCTCACTTCTGGAGAGCGTCCGCGTTCCTCGTTAAACTCTCTGTAACACAACGAACGGGGGAGAGCGGAGCTGGCCAAGGGTTATTTATTGTGCCAGCGTGAAGTCACTGAGGCAGGAGGCGAGTGCGAAGCGTGACATCTTGTGATGTATGGGTTAGGACAGCTTGGTGCTGAGAATGCCACGAAGTATTAATCTCAAGGAGATACTACTGAACTCAAGAGAGACTTAACATCAGCACTGAGAGATCAAAGATATGATATCTCTGGCAGAGCGCGCTATCAGAAGTGATCATAAGAAAAACAAAGGGGTCATTTCAGTGCCTTCTGCATTAACGGAGTGACTCGTAGCCTCCGGGCAGAGGCAAACAGCAATTTTTTCCTGAACCAAACCAACGTGCACATGGGATTTTTTAACATTTCTTTACATCTCATTGTGGGCTGCCAATAAACGGAGGCATAATAACGTCAAATCGGTTTTCCTTCGTAACTCGTGAGCTGCCCTCGGTATTTTTTTCCCTTTCGGAGCTTTCCAGACAGCCCACGATACAAACTCTTAAGACCTCTAAATGCAAAACTTCAGCAGTAAACGGATGCTTAAGCATCTAGGTCAAAACAACATCCGCATGCCGGGAAAATCCTGACAGGAGGCTTTCAACCACTCTATTTGCAAGGGGGGGAAAAAGGGAAATCCTGTCCGTGCTAAACTTACGATCGCTTTGAGAAAGGGCTTCATGTGGTATTGAATTTCCACCTAGGCACTAAAAAAAATTGATTACATTTAGAGCTAGTCTTTTCCAAAACAAAATTATGCTTTCCTCTATTGAGGGGCAAGGAGCTTGGCTAAGAAATTAAAAATTTGCTCTCCCGCTTTCCTGACCTCTACAAAGCGTGGCCACCCCAAAAAGCCCCGAGCTCTCAGCCTCAACCCTCTGCCCCTCCAGCTGAAGTGGGAGAGGGAGCAGGTCTGCAGCCCCCCTCCCAAACGTTTGCACCAGGGATGTGTCGGGATAGCTTGTGAGTGGGTCCAGCCCATCACTGAAGATCCCAGTTGCATTTGAAATGCTGCTCTTGCTGGGGTGGTAAACGTGCAGCCATGGGGAGAGGTCCAGGTAACACTTGTCCTTGGGAGACGGGACCAACCTCTCTTGAACTCGGGTTGCTCTACGTGGCTGCTGGTGGACGGCGTCCCCAGACCCTCCCGAGCGGAAGGTCAGACCCCGCCTTGGTGGCCCTCGGCTCCGACGCGGTCGTCGTCACTTCAACGGGGACAAAATATCATCAGGCTGCCAAGGCTGCAAATTGCCCAGGAGTGACTGGAATATTTTGAAGACAATCACACTTGGAAATTGTTAGGGCTGTCCGTCCAGCGCTAGAGACGGAGCTCTCTGATTGCTGGCTGCTCTTGACTACCCTGGGAAGGAGCAGCAATAGAGGTATTTCACGGGTAAAGCCATGGTGAGGCTCACCCCGGCTGCCAGTGCTGCTGCCGAGGGTGTTTCTTGCCTGCTTAGAAAGCAGCAGGACTGCCTGCCCAGCCTGGGAGACCCTGGGCTTAGGCACTGTCCCCTTTAGACTTGTTCCCCTCATGTCGTGCCTCAGTTTCCCCATATATAAAGCAGGGGTTAATGCTCTCCTTTAAACAGCAGCTTAGCAGCTGCAGCACAGAAGGATGCAAAAGAGTTTGCTACTGCTACGAGACAACTGGGAAGTCTGGAAACTTAAAACTTGTGGAAAATTGAACCTTGTGGGAAGTTAAACCTTCATGCAGTCTCCCAGGAAGGACCTCCCAAGCCTGAAATATCCAAAAAGCCTCTTACGAAAATACACAGTCAACTGAAAAAATACTCCACCCGCAATTTTCCTGCTCAGCCCCTCATGCTGCATCCCCTTCCCGGTGCCCACCAGGACACCCTGCTCCGACCGCATGTACCCGCTGCGGCGCGGGTTGAAGGCAACCGCACGCTCCTGTGTCTCTCCGCAGTCTGCCTCTTAATTCTCCTATTTTGTCTGTAGCTGCCTGAACTTTCAGGGGGTCACTTCCCAATGCTTTTTAATTGCTTCCATTAGGTAACACCGTGCCCTGAAGGCTAGTCGGGGAAATCCTCTGTAAATCACAGTATTATCAGGACTAAGGAGAATTCGTCCTCCCCAAGGACAGAGCTATTGTAGTCCTTGTACAGGCGAGGGCAAATGGCACGGAGAATAATTAAGAGATTTGCTCTATAGCCCAAAGATGTTCAGCGCTGGAGTCACGACAAATCTGACACTGATTTCTGGCCCTTAATTCAAACCGTGCTGTTCCGCTGACGGCGAGCAGAGCCAGGGAGGGAAGGTGCTGTGTCATCTCCCGTCTTGGGGAAGGAGCGAGGCACCCACGATGCTGCTGCTCAGCTTGTTTTGCACGGCCTCAGTCCTGACCTGAGTTTTCCAATTATGCAACGGGTCCTTTGCTATATTCAGGCGCTGGCGTGGCGATACACGTGGGGAGCGAGTGTGCTCCAGACACTAGAAATGGAGCAGCAGGCATCACCAGGAGCAACGGGCGGCTGCAAGCAAAGGGGAGCTCAAGAAAGCGGCTCTGATGGTGTTATGGGCTGCAGAATCCCAAGCAAGAACGCACGAGAACCTGACCCGGGTCATTTAAAGCTAACTAGGGCAAAGCCTGGGGAAGCAGACAGCAGGATACAACCAGGGACTGCCTGTAGGGAACACAAATCACGAAGACCCTTGCCACCTAGTTTACAGAGGTGCAGTCCCACCACCAGGCTGAAGGAAAACCGTGCACATCCCTGGCAAGAGAAGAGGCTCCATCCTTGCTCACTTCAGGATCCCTCTCTCCTGAAGTCTCCCTGGAAAGAAACCTGCTCTTCTGGCAAGATCCAAGCTCTCATCAGGTTCCTTATGCCAACAGCCAAGCACGAGTCTGGTGGCCTCCTGGATTGTCACATACCATAAAGTCTGAATCACTGCTGTTCTGCTTCCATCACCGTTAATATTCTTAAAAGGTTCCTGGAAACACATTTATACGTGGCTATATGAGCTGTTTCTGCATTGACTTGCAATTTAAATGTGAGTTTTAGCCAGGCTTTTGATGTGCTGTTTACTTTAATTATTGTTCTACCCCTGTCAGTGTCTCGCCACGATGTCGTTTAATATTTTATACATTTCCCCAACTCCCCTTTCTGTCCCCATTGTGCGCGACTCCACGTCTTCCCCCGCCGCCTCCCCACCCCACAACTTGTACTTCTAACTTTTCAGGGGCTGGCCGTAAACGAGATGTGGCATGTCGCTGAGATTATCCTCCCACGGTGACTGCAGAGGGGATAAATAAACCAGTAAACAGATGCTTCCCAACTGGCATGGGGAGCCGATACCAACCACAGGCAGAGGCCGACTGGCAGACGCGTGGCTCCTCGTGCTGGCAGAGGCAGGTACTCAACAGCCAAAGGGGTGGTAGGACGCAAAAAAAAAAACCCCAAACCTGTCCGCTCCCCATGCATCTTTCGAGGATGCCTTGGAAAATGCAGGAAATCCGCTTTGCTCCTCGTGCCTGGCTGCAGCTCTGCGTTACCAGGTTGCTCCAGCCACACAGACACGCAACTAATTCACATACAAGGTGCCAGAAGATGGCACTCAAGAATGCGCAGCTATATTGCCTGGGTTTGCCAGCCCAATAAAGCTGATGATGTCTCCCTCTGGCTGCTTTTATATCAGCTCATTACGCTAGGAAAACTTTGGTCTGGGTTCTGCACGTTGCTAGCATTAGGGTTGTTAATTAGATATTCTTCTTCTGTTCTTTAATGGCCAGTCTAGGTCACGTCTTCACGGGCAGGTGCGGGGGGATGCAAGTATCTCCGCTCATCTCATTTCTGAGCTGCCAGGGCTGGACCAGGAACCACATAGGACCATTAAATGTGCTAAGGCAGAGCACCAAGCTAACGTGGCAGAGGAGACCTGCCTGTCTTGGAGAGCAGACAGAAGTCTCCACGTCCACCTGCACCCCTCCACGTAGGCATGCCGGACGCCCATGACTCTTGGCCAAAGCAGATCAGGCATATTTGGATTATATCTTGAAGGCTCATTTGGCTGCACCAAAACAAGGGTCCTAATGTCTCATGATAGCAAGAGACAAGCCCTGGTACCCTTCAAGACGGGCTATCGTGCAGTGGTTAGGAGAGGAAAGAGGCAGAGGGAGGTGGAGAGCCACAGTGCCGTACGCAGGGCAGAAACGGACCCCTGCACGTGTCCTCATCATTAAAGCTCCCTTTGGCAGGGAGGGAACAAAGTCTCTCTCTACCATTTCCCACTCTTTGCCTTCAGCAGTGAGACTGCAAACCAAACGAGCTGAGGGACCCTAAACCATGGGGCAAAAAGGGACCCGCGTTGAGCCACGAAACCACCCGACCTCTACAGTTAACATAAATTTGCTCGGGAAGAGCAAGGCGCAGCGCAAGGCACAGGAGGCAGCCAAAGGGCAACGCAGAAAAGAGCTAAAAAAAGACCGACGGCGAGACGAGCCTCAAAGCATCCTGCCCTGTATCGCGGGCCTGTTGGGGCCAGTGCTTTGCTCACACCTAATACAGGCTCCAGGCCACAGCCGGGTGAGCAATCAATAACGCTGCAACGCAACGGAAGGCTAAAAAGTCTTGAGGGACAGAAAACCGATGCTGAACTCCAAGTAACATGTACTAAAGGGAGGCGGTGAGGCTCTGCCCAGGCAGCTGTCATGCCATGACAGCCAGAGGAGAAACTGAAATTACTCACCGCAAGACATCCTGGCTGGATGCTGCTCCCTCCTCCTTCTCCAATTCTTCTGGGGGAAATTGCTGCTGGGGAAGCAGACTCCAGTTTCAAGCTGTCACTGCTTTGCCGGGCTCCCACGCAAGACATGCCTCCCCCAGATTTTGGAAGCACCGGGTCTTTCTCCAGGCCCAGGCAAACGTGCCCTTGGAGCAACGCCAACGCACCTGGGATGCTCCAAGCCTTGCAAGAGCTCACCGTAAGCATTAGATGAAGGGGATGCAAAGTCCGGGCTTGCTCATCCCGCCTGGTACTTGACGGCAGGACCATCTAGTATGAGCCACGGAGGCGGGCTTGATCACAGAAGCCAAAGGAATTCCACGGGCTGGAAAGGTCTGTTCAGCCCCGTGGTTACGGCTGCAGCGGAAAGGAAGGAGGGAACAGAAATACAGGGAATATTATGGCAAATCAGGGCTGATGTCCAACCGTCCCACCGTCAGCAGCAGAACAGCATTCTCCGCAGGAGGGTGCAGCGCCATCTCCAGATGCAAGAGGGAGACGACGACCTTGACCCCCCTTGCTTTCATCCTGACCTCCAAAACCTCTACTGTTTTCCAGATGAGGCGGAGCAGCATTTTGGGTTTTCCCTCGCTCAGCAAACTGATTTCTTCACTTTTTCTTTACTCAAGGGTATCCCTTGCCTTGCTCTGGAGTGTCCCACAGCTGCGTGACTTGCTCTGCACAGGCAAGGGGAAGCTGGGCTCCCGCTCTGCCTTCACCACGTGTGCCCGCAGTCCCGCTCAGTAATTCTTGGAGCATCAAGCGAATTAATTTATCACTCAATGAAATTGCACCGAGCATTAATGAAGCCATTTAGTATTCACGCAGAACTTCTCTCTCCATTTCCAGAAGTGCTCCATTGTAGTTCAGCATTTGTTGGGCAGTAATTAATGGTACTTAATCCTTAAATCCTTAAATTGTTTCTAATTTGGTACGCAGCAGCGTTGCAGCAATCCATCTCTTTGCTGCATTTCTGTAGGGTTGCTTGAGATCCTCCTCTGGGTTAACCAGAGCATACAGACACTCACCAGAGGCCGTGCCAGGGAAGGAGGGCTCTAACGTCCTCTCATTTCTGTCAGTGGCTTTCTGAAAAATGACTTCCATCTCTTTTACATCTGCTTCCCCGTTTGTGTAACTAAGGAAAACGCTTATTTTCCCTTGCGAGGGTTAGTCGATAGCACAAAGAGCTCCTAAAGCAAAATAGTCGATGTCTGGGAGAGTGGAGATTTTCATCTTTTGATCCCGAACGCCCGTACAGAGGAAGCTGAGGGACACTGAGGCACAAAGCAGTAAAACGACTCCGTAAGAGAACAGGAGCCTTTCACTCCTGGCTTTGCACGTAGAAAGCGCTGCCTATTCATCAAGAGACGAAGCAAAACTCGCTGCTCTTTGCACATTTTATGGAAGCTCAGAGCAATTCTCCACACAGCCACAGAAATAAATACGTCCTCCTAGAGCAAGCAAACGTGCTTCCCCGATACGCAAGCGTATGCAAAAGCCGTGTCCTTTTATTTCCTGGCGCTTTTCTTTGAAGACAACCGAAGTTTCGTGTCGAACGGCACAGCAGAACTAATAGCGATAGGAGTAGCCGGCGCACGCTTGCGAGTGCAGCTTTACAGAAATAAAGGGGACGTCAGGTCAGTCTCTATCCCACGCCTCCCCAGGGATAGCATCAGGTACACGTCAGCAACCTCCGACAGATATTTCTTTAACCCGTTCTTAATGAAGCTGCCAACGAAGGAGAGCCCATAACACCTCAAATTACCTGTTCCCATGCTCCGCCACCCCAGCAGAAGGGGATTTTCCTCCCATTTCATAGCCAACATAAATCTTTCTTGCTGAAACCAAGCCGATCTCTTCTCATCTAACTGCTCGGAACGGAATACAGCTGTTCAGCATCTTATCTATAACAACCTCTTTCCTTGAAGAAGACCATCCCTTATCTTCTAGACTTAGCAACCCCCCAACCCTCTCAGCTTCTCCTCATTGACCGCTTTCAAAAAAAAAAAAGAATAATCTTTCTTTTCTGGGCACGCTTTGCATTTATCCTGCTGTGCAATACCCCAGATTACCACCTCTCCAAATGTTTGAATGCACTCTGTGTTAGCTTCCTCAAACAATTACCAAATATTTGGGGTTTCTGGTTTGTCTGGTTTTCTTGTTCTCCAGCGAAAGTAAGCAGGGGAAAGAAAAACAAAAGGGGAGGGGAAATACCAATAAATCTCCCAGCATTTACTCATAAAGCTGAGCCACAGAAGTAGAAACTTCCCTTTATCGCCCCCTTTTCTGGCCGTATCCACCCTAATCCTGACCCCACCATTAGGCAGGAGGAAAAAGACGGTATTAGGACAGATTATGGACATGCGTAGAGACAAACCCACAAACTTTAGGATGAGAAGAAATGGCCTCAAGTTGCGCCAGGGGAGGTTTAGATTGGATGTAAGGAAAAATTTCTTTAGTGAAAGAGTGGTGAAACATTGGAAGAGGCTGCCCAGGGAAGTGGTGGAGTCCCCATCCCTGGAGGTATTTAAAAGACGTGTAGATGAGGCACTTAGGGACATGGTTTAGTGGGTGGCGGTGTTGGGTCGATGGTTGGACTTGATGATCTTAGAGGTCTTTTCCAACCTCAGTGATTCTATGATTCTATAAAGCTGAGGACCACATATTTTAGCTTCACGTGCCAAATCCGCAGCCCTTTGTAAGTCCCTACTATGGGAATCAGATGGAGAAATGCAGACTCATTTCTTGCACAGACTCTTTCAGTAGAGGTAACCTCCAGCCGCCTCCAGAAAGGGATATGAAAAGCTCTCTAGTCTGCACTCACTGGGGGGACTGGATGAGAAGAAGCGCTTACAACATTTTTTGACACCGCACTTTGATCAATTTGACGGATTTAATATTACAGAAATATTTCATTTTTCAATGCGGATGGGAGAGGAAAAAAAAAATCTAATCATCCATCCAGCAGGCCTCTATATTTGTCATAATTCACTGGAAAGAAACGAAAAAAATAAAATCCCCCCAAACCTCTGATTTAAAATCCAACTTAACCTGAGGTAATTTCCATCATTAGTGCAAACTGTGCGATCTGCACTCTCTCCCTATTTTTAAAGCCATTCTTCTGGTTTTTTTCAAAGTATTATTTAACCAAAGCAGCATCTAATTGTGTTTTCTCTCTGCGTTCATTTTTAAGGAGGTAATGAATGCTACGGGGGAAACAGCACCATTGATTAATGCCGGGGAAGGCAGATGGGGCAGAATCCAAGGCACAGAATAAAATATGTTTTCATAAATATGAGTGCAAAGGAAGAAAAGGAGCCACCTCGAGAACATCAGGGAGAGGATTCCACCTGCCACCTCCGCAAGGTGACACCGAGCCTTTGCTGGAGGAGGCACCTTCCCAATAACGCCAGGCAATTAGGGAACTAATGGGACGCTACTCGATTCTTTGGGAGGTGAACCAGTTCGGGGAGACTTGAACAAAGCCGGCTCTAATGAACTCGGTGCGTTCGTCAGGCAGCGGGAGTTGTACCAGGAGAGACTGGCTGAGCTTTATATATCGTTAATAGCACAAGTCACCTTATCTTTTGAAGGGGAATCGGCAACAAAAGATGGCTTTCAGTATCCAAATCTTGTTGGAGTAAAACATCTTAAGGACAGTAGACCTGATAATGCCTTGCTGATGGGAAGGAGCAACAGTCTAGGTCCTGCCTGTCCGAGACCTCTTCCAAATGAAACCTCTTCCAAAAACATCACTCCACCCTTGATCCCTTCCTTCCCATCTCCCTCTACCCCTTATTTTCTTGGATGTGTAAAATGGATGATGGTGGGAGAAGAGCAGCATTATCGTACCCTGAAACAGGGCAGATGCGACCAAGGATTGGCCATGACACTCATCAAGTGGCTGGTTTCTGTTTATCTAGTTTCTGAGCCCTCTTGGCAAAACAAAAAAACAAAAAAACAAAAAAAACACCCATGGAAATAAACCCAGCCAAGGTCTGCTTGAGAAATGAGGTCAACAGGAGAAACACCCAATTAGCGGTGTTTTGTGGCTGGATGTGGTGTGCCAGCTGGGATTCGGGGAGCTGCTGCGCCTCAGGAAAAAGAAAGGAAGCTTAAAATAATAACATCTAGCACTCAGAGAGCATTTTGCATCTTCCCGGTGTGACATGAACTTTAATTAGTTTGTGAGTCGAGACACTGCTGGGCGAGCAATAGATCTCCGTGCAACACGACCGGTGCCGGCAGCATGTGCAAAGCTGCAGGGGCTGCGGCCAGTTTGCAGAATGGGACACCTCCAATTTTGCAAGGCCGCAGAGCGAGGAGGAAAACTCCTGGCAGGGGGACGGAGCTGTTGTTCCGAGTTTTGGAAGGGGCAGCGGCGAATTCAGTTCCGTGGCCGAACTCTAAGGCAACTCTGCTTAGATGGAGAAGAGGTCGCTGTAAAAAACCAAAAAGCCAAATGCGCTGGGATTGATCGTGCCGTGCTTGAAATGAGGACCACAAGGTGAGGATTTAGTCTCTCCCGCTTCCCATCCCACGGAGGCTTGGCACGCTGCTGGAGGCACACAGTGCTGGGAGCTCGATCGAGACAAGCAGTCGGGATTGCACTTTTGTCTTTCACCAGAAAACGTGCGGTCCAAAGGAGATTTCCAGTATCAAATCGGGGGGCAAGGGAGAATTGGCCATTTTCCCATTGGAAATGTCTCCCTCCCAGAACTGTTTTGTGCCAGAAAATGTCGTGCCTCGTGCGGTTCCTGACCAGCTGTAATAGTAGCCAAGAGAAATTAGATGGCTGGGCGGTTGATGAGGTCTCTCCTCATTAGCAATCCAATAATGTGGGCAAAGGCTTGTTTATTCTCTACATCTGTGCTACTACTGCATTTGCCACGTTTTCTGCTCGTGGCTGGTGCTCAGGAGCGTGTGAGGGCTCATACTGATAGGATATGAGAAGGTTTCTCCTGGACCCCACCAAGCTACGGCTTGTGCTTTTAGTACTGATGGCCCGGGGTGGACTCCACACTGACGATTTCGGCTGGGGTGGGGGGGGGGCAGTTACGTGGAGCTGAAACAGCACCCTTCGGTGCAAAATCCAATTAGCAAAACAAGTGAACGAACCCCTTTGTGCTGGCCAAGCTACCGGCGGGGTTGGTACATCCCGTGGGTGATGAGTAGCTCCCACGAACCAAGCACGAAGATCTCGGCGCAGAGGCTAACGGATGCGTTGATGCCCGCAAGCCCAAATTCAAGCCTGCAATAATGAGAGATGGTGGTGGTCTCTACTTAGGTCAAGGGACGAGTAAATATGAGCATATTTATCCCCTCTTACTCCTACCTCTGACACTTCCCAGCATTAGAAGGTACCTGAGCTGGGAGACACCTGCCTGGCCTGTGAGCAACCACACGGTGGCTAAAACGATAAAGAATAAAAAAAAGCTCTTGATAACATCCTTCAGCGGATGAGGAAATCAGTTTGGCTTCAACGAGGATCACACCAGCTGAAACTAGAATTGCCATCCGGCAAAGAGTCAACATCTGTTTTTACCCCGAGTTACTGAAACAATGGTATGAAAAATTAAACAATAAATGCATTATTTGGGAAAGGCGCTTTAGATCAGCGGGACATTAAAAGCAAAAGCAAAGAGATGGGGCGCAAGTGCTGTTCAGCTGTCACAGCTCCTGCCTCCTGCATGCTCGGCGCTGCGAAGCTTTTGCCCTCGTCTGCTAATTTGCTTACTCCCCCAGTAACAACCTGGTTTTCCTTTACTAGAGACAGCTTTAGCCTGGGGAAGATATGGAAAGCAATAAAAGAAATAAACTGTTTCTGGGTCACCACCAGTTCTGGTCCCCAGGGGCTTATTTAAACAATTTCTCCCTCGCCTTTGTGAAAGGTGAGACTTGGTCCCCGAAGGTTATTCCATCAATAACTCCTAAACTACCTTAAGGGCAGCAGCCTTATCCCCAAAGGGCTTTTGAAGCAGCGTTGAAACGGCCTCCTAGGCCGCAGGTTTTAGCTGCACTGATGTATTTAAGCAAAAAGAGACGATGCTCCTGAGGTCAGGGCAAGGGACCGCGCTCCACTCGGGGCAGGGTTTCATGGAGCATGTGGGACGCCAGTCCCCGCAGCCGCCCACGCAGCAGCTCGACCACCTCCGAGGACTTGGGCATGCACAAGCGCCTTTCCTCTTGGCTTCATCTTACTCAAAGATGCTCAGGACAAATAGTCTTCATCACCCTGAGCTGAAGGCTTTTCCCCTTCAGTGGTCATTAACCTCGGCTGCAAACAGCTCGTTCTGGAGCAAAGCAGGCACCCCCAGCAACATACGATAAAATTCATCCCAAGAGCAAGGAGGGGAAGTCTGTACCGCGACTGAGACAGGAAGAAAGGCACCGTGAGCCGCTCGGACCGCGGGATCAGGCAGCAATATCCTTACCCAAACGGCCGTTCCCCAGGGACACCTACTCCAGCCCACCCCCTGGAGCGGAGACGCGCATCCCTGGCAAACCCAGCCCGTAATACCGATTTCCGCAGGTATTTACAGACAACGGCTATGTCCCCTCGCCTTGAGTCCAGCCAGCACGCCTGTATGACCTTGAGAAAAACCTCTGGCAGCCCATGACTCAATTTCCCATCTATAAACCCCCAAAACACGGCCCCCTCAGCTGTTCCTCTTCGCTCACGAGCATCAGCTCTTCCGAGATCGCTGCTCACTGCCGCACCGGCACGGTGACCCAGGGAGGGCTCCAGCCCCTCGCCACGGGCTGCTTGCGGATGCTACTCAGGCGCACGGGGAAAAGAAACCAGCCAAAAGCGGAATCAGGCTCAAGCGAGCTCTTCTTTGACAAGATGACTTTGCCGAGAGACAAAACGCTGCTGCAGAAAAAAATAAGGAAATTAAAAGCAGGGGCGTCGTAGAGCACACCGTGTCCCGAGAAGCTTTCTGAAGAGGGGCAAAAGAAAACGAATGGGTGGCAGGATCGGGGCTGGCTGAAGAAGAGCATCTTCCTGCAGTCACCTGCACTTTTTAACTTCCAGCACCTGTTTTTTCTGGCGCGCGGCAGCAGAACAGGTGATTGGCACATCTGCTCACAGCATGAGTGCTGGATAACAGGGACCTCTTACAGCAATTACCTTCCTAAGGCTCGACCCTGCAAACACGGCCCACGAGACCGCAGGCCTGCGCAGGACCTCATTGCCAGAGAAAGGGTTTGCAAGGAGAAGAAACCAAGCCAAAAGACGGCTACCATCGCCCGTCGGAGAGGCTTTCCACGGCTTGCCTGGTCCTCTCCCCCTGCACGTGCTCAGGCCATTGCGCCGGCGAGGATGCGCTTAGCCTCCCGCGTGCGTTACGGGGGACGGAGAGGTTTCGGAGGGAGGGATGATGGATTGCAAGGTAAACCGCCGAGACGAGAAGAGCAAAATCTGTGCTGGGAGGCAGGTTCAGTCTCTGCACGAGGAGCGGTAGTGGCGAGACGCAACGGAGGAGCAGGAGCTGTGGCATGCTCTGTACCCCATTAAACCTGAGCTAATTCAGCTGGGGTTTGTTTCCCTGATTACCCTGATTACGTCCAAAGAGCCACTTTAGCTCTAGCAGGGTTTCCGCACCGAAACCACTGGCAGCACACAATCAAACTGAAGCACTGAAGCTTCAAGGTTAAGAATTCCTGGCTGCCTTCCTCGCTGCCGGGGAAGCGCTGAGGAGGAAATTGCTCTCCAATAATAATAAAAAAAAAAAAGAAAAGAGGAGTTAAAAAAGGGAGAGGGGAAAAAAAAAAGAAAATCCTGACACTTAAAACCTTCAAAGCGCAGTCAGACGTGCCAACGCTCCCAGCGATGGGGATGAGCCTGCAAAATGGATGGGGGAGGTTCAACTCTTACTCCAAGCCCTGGCCCTGTAACTGCTTGGTTTTGTTCCCATTGCACATACGCTCTGCCCATCCATGAGCTCGCCGGGGCAAAGACTCGCCTCCCATCACGCCTCAAACTAGCTGGGGAACGGCCACGGCTCAAAAAGGCAAAAGCTCGCAGCGTCAGCCTGGCTGCCAGGCTCCTGGCTGTGAACAGGACCACGGGGGCATCTACACCTCATGCTCCCCGGAGTGCTTTGGGGCTCCATGTTATTCTGGAACAATTCCTCGCTGGACCTGAAAAATATTCTGAAAAAAAAAAACCCAATGCGTTTCCAGGGGAAAGGGGGGGGGGGGGGGGGGGGGGAATGTTTTTTGACAAATCTTCCTTTCCTGATGACGGACTAATTCAATGAAATGGTTTTGGACTGGCCCGAAACACACATCTGAGAAGAAATATCACACCGGGAGCCTCGTCCCAGCATAGTTTAAGCACATAAATCCCCAGAAGCTGGGGAGACAACAGGCTATCTCTGACTCAGCACCCAGCCTTCCCCGTCAGGAGGGATGCTGCATTTCTCATTTTTCTCCCATGCATGCATTAGTAGACTCAGCTTCATTCTCTTTAGGTGATATTTGTGTTTCTCTAATCTACTGGCTGTGATGGATGAGAGAGAGATTTCTCCCTACAAAATCATTTACAATGGAAAAAAGCTACAAGCACAATATAGAACTTTTGTGTGTGTGTCGCTTTAGACAAATAAACATTGCTCCTTTTTCTAAAACATCTAAACATCTTGTATAGGAAATATTAGATCTCGGTTGACTGGAAAATGAAACTAGTTTTATGTTCTCTTCCAAAGCCTCTTGTGATATTACCAATATTTTTTTTCCCCTGTCGAGAATAATGGCTTTTCTACAGGCCAGCAGATAGGAAAGTGCTTACATATATTTCTAGATGCAAACACTTCCCTGAATTACCTTGTCTTAATGTACTTCAGAGTTTGGTGCAAGTTACTTGATGACTCTGGATAATAAGAGCCGGTGGAGAAAAGCCACGTTAAATAAATCAGTCACTTCAAAAGCGGTAGAAGATGATGATTAAAGAAATCCCACGGGAGTCCACACAGGTCTTGGGAAGCAGTTGTTTTAGGGCTGTTACACCATCAGTAGCCCTACGCAACGCGAGCGCGCCAGCAGAAGCGGAACCGTTCGAGGTTTTGGGTTTGGTTGGTTGTAGCAAGTTGCCTCCTGCCGACTGAGGATGAAAGGTAACGGACCCGCCCCAAGTGCAACGCAACCACCCACATTCTGCATACGGCTACAGCTGTCTCTCGTTGGAAAGTGCAGAAATTTTCCCACCTCTGCCCTTTTTGCAGGAAAACCGAGAATCCCCAAACCAAAAGCATTAGCCAGCAAACCAGCCCGGCCTGTATTTATTTCCTGATGTCTGTCCTCCCCGTGCCGTAAAGCCTGGTATATCAACATCTCAGTCGCAAACAAAGCATCGTTTTTTTTCCATCCGCAAATTGAAAAACAGCAAGAAGTAAGAGCTCCGTAAAAACAAAACATTCTCAAAGCAAGCACGTTATTTTTTTGAACCACATCTTGATGGAAATCTAATTTCCAGCCAAAAAAAGGTTTCAGTGGACCTGCTGGACTAACCACACAGATAAGCCCCCGCACAAGGAAATGCTTCTGTTCCCTTTAGGATGGGAACTGCAAAACAAAGGGCATGAAAAAATCCTACATTGTCACTACTTATCATTCCTGGTTAACAATATAAGATATATGATAGGAGCAAAACAATTTGGTGGCAGAACATCATAAATGAAGTCTGTTTTCCCTGGAAACTGCATAACCATTTGAATTAATTTAATTTGAAATATCAAATTAAATTAAACTGTAGAATAATCCCCAAGGGAAAACATATTTCATTTGCAATGTCTTCTGATAGAATATTCTCTGCCAAAAGTTTTGCTATGCATCTGGCTTTGGATCTAAATTTATTACATTAGCTCTGGGAAGACTTTTAATAAAAAGTGAGATGGGGGGGGGGGGGGGGGGGGGGAGGAACTTCTGATGGGGAAAAAAGACCCCAAACTCAATAAAGACCAAAGGAAGTGCCGAACATGGATGAATTGGGCTGCTGTATCTCACCTGGCTCTGTCTTGCACTGGTTTCAACCTCCAGTCAAACAGGAACGAGACATGACATTAAACAACGCGAGTGCTGAAATTGCGTGTATTCGTATGCACAGATAAGGTGTCTTCAAAACTACCCGACAAGCTACGACACCTTGAACCTGCCAGCCGGCCTAATAGCAACCAACAGGGGAAAAAAACCTAAAAAAGGGTCAGAAGATGATGAATGGAGAAAGATTACGTGCTTTCTAAATCGGCTTTGAAGGACAGAGCCATGAAGGAAAGCACTTTCTTGGTCAGGTGGGGAGCCCGGCTAGGATTTTCATTTCCAAAGGAGAGTAAAGGGGAGGGAAGGAAAAATAAAAATCAAAACCCACCAGAATAACACTGTCTTATTAGTAATAACTACCTTGCTTTTTAAATAATCTAAGAGATAAATACAATCTAGGACAGATCTCAAACACTCTTTGGTTCAACAGGTTGGGAGAAGGGAGGTGGTGACCCCATCAGTTTTCAAAATATAGGTCACACACAAAAAGCAGCACTTACAAAATGAACGGTCTTGCTTTTCATGGCAAGAAATTGAAGAAAATTGCAGCCAGCAGCTGCCTGTAGGTTGATGCAGTGGGAATAATCTATTTCTTTCTTTCTTTTTCTTCTTTTTTTTTTTTTTTTTAACGTTTCCCCTGTGAGCAAATACAGAGCAGCAGATGTTGGCATGGAAGAAGGGATTTGCTCTAAACAAACAAACCCAGTCCCTCCAAGAAAAGCTTTGCACCAAACCAAAATCAAGTACACACCCCCCCGTCCACTTCCCTCTCCTACCCCCCTAAAATAAATACCCACGCTCAGAGGTATCTTAATCAAATCAAAAAGCATTAGGACTTTAATCTCCAGCGCCTTAGTAACCTCCCAGTTTATTTTAAATCCTGATTGGAAGAATTATCCTGACAAGAAAATTAGCGGTAAATCAATAAACCTGTAGCCTGGAGATAGAGCTGTGAGTAACCGGCGAGAGAATTCATTTGATCACGCACACCAACGCGCCCGAGACGATGGACTGACTGGGCTGGCAAAGTTCATTATGATTTTAACCATGAAACCATGAAGTACAGGTAATCATATTTAGAGAGATAAGAAACACAACTAGCACAGGCCTTAGCCGCGACACAGAAATTCTCATTTATAGCAGTCACGGGTGGAAAATCAATACCCACTTTTGGATGCAAAAGGAATGTCAGACTTGACAAAAGCTTTGGATTTTTCTCTCCCCGCCACCCCCCCGCTCTTCTACAGCTTCAAAACGCCAAAAACACAAGGAGATTTGCGTGCTCGCTGCATCCAAGGGGTCCCCCCCAACTTGGCTCGCCATTCCTCAAGATTTTCTCTGGCAACAACCTCATTCCACCTATCCTCGCCAGAGCGCATCTTCCTCCCCGGTCCAAGCAAATTGTCTTCGTGCCACTTACTCGCAATTCTCCCCTGCCCGCCTCCTGCGTGCACATAGCTGTTTCCCGCTCCGTCGCCTAGAGGGGAGTTCATATTTGCAGGGGAATTGAGGGAGTCTGCTCCAAAGGTACATTTTGGGAAGAGGACAGATTATCCTCCAGCTTCTTTTAAATCGTTTATAAGGTGATAGGGAGGAGAATTCTGCGTGGTTTTTTTCCTTTGCCCTCTATAAAACCCCACAATAGTGAATTATTGGCAGCAAATTGTTCAACAGGCTCTGATGTTTACGAACTTTCTGCGCTCAAGCCTAGTTATTTATGAACTGATTCTTTACGTAGCATTCCTTGAGAAATGGTTGATGCAAACACATTTCAGCCTTCGGGTTGCTCGCAAACGATTCACTGTGGTATCGCTGAGGGCACGCGCGTTCCCTTTGCGAAACGAGTCTGCCTTTGATACGTGGGCTCAGAGTGATTAAACGTGAGTGCTTCATTAAAAGAAAGAGCTATGGCAGCAGACAGAGAGGAGCTTCCGCGCAGCTTGGGGACGAGCTTACCAGAAAACACCCACGACCTCGTACAACTCCCACTGCTTCAGCTGATACACAAGAGCGAAAGGTGTCTTTGCAGCCCTGTAAATCAGGTGGCACGCTCCGTCTGCTCCCTCCGTGGGTGACTTCCACCTCTCCAAGGATCTTCCAAGGTCTTCACAAGCCTTGGTGACACGAGCTAAATGATAGGGGCTGATGATCCCATCTGTATGATGCCTAGTATGATACCTCTGTATGATATCTAGCACGAAGGAGACCACGTGAAAGCTTATTTTCCTCAAAGCTTGTCCTGATCCTGCAAGCACAGGTGAGCTGGGCTGGAAGGCAACTTGAGTTTCCATCACACCACCGCAAAAAAAAAAAAGAAAGAGACTGACCCTCCTTCAGCCCTACCCACCTAGAAGGTGGAACAACCAGGACCAAGAGCTTGGTACAAGCCAAGCGAAACAGCAGTCTAAGTGAGCATCACCCAGAA
Source organism: Aptenodytes patagonicus (assembly GCF_965638725.1). Lineage (NCBI taxonomy): Eukaryota > Metazoa > Chordata > Aves > Sphenisciformes > Spheniscidae > Aptenodytes > Aptenodytes patagonicus. The sequence continues at coordinate 7,724,292 of NC_134971.1, read as the reverse complement.
CTGGTTGTCATGTGGACAGGCTGACTTGGGCTCACCTCGCCCTAATTTTCACAGTTGGGAAGGGAGAGGTTGATCTAAGAGTTCCCCCCTCAAGAACAAAGAAATCATCAGGCAGCTCCTTGACCTCTCGACTTGCCCGCTGGTGGGATAACGAGTCCTGAAAGCTCAGTGACAGCCCCAGATTGAACCACAGCTTGCAAAGGCGGGCAGGATGGCAGAGCTGAAGACGCAAACTCTTTGCGATGGCTGTCAAATTACAGGCAAGCAAAGTAGGGGGATATACGTTTCAAGTAAGACTCTCGTATTTGTACATACCACATTGCACACGCCATTTCTAACTCTTTCAGAGCCCCGCGCCTCTGTGAGCACCGGTAATCAAGCAGAAAAGTTCTGGGGCAAGCTGTGAAATCTCTGAAATGAAAATCAATTCCATCTCCATTTCACAGGGACTAATGTGGCATTTACAACATAAACAATCGCTTCTGTTAGGGAGGGAAATTAAAAAGCCGTGCTACATAAAAAGGAACAATGTTTAAAGTTCTGGTGGAAATGAGCAGTCAGATTGGAGATAATTACAAAAAGGGTGCCAGGCACGCAAGCACCCGAGGCGCGGAGGGTAGCGATCTCAGCTGCTGCCAGCTGAGTGAACTGCCTTGAGGTCAGGGCAAGGTGGCTGTAAACACGAACAAAAAAGCCGGTGTGGCGCTTTGAAGGGAGACAAAGGGATGGGAGCTGAACTTCATGGAGCAGCCACTTTGCATGAATAACTCTCATCTCAAACAATCACCACCAAGCTCCTCCTTTCCAGCTGGAGAGGAGCCTCCTGGAGCCGGAGAGGAGCCTCCCAGAGCCGGAGAGGAGCCCAAGCCAGAACTACAAGTCAATTTTACATTCTAGTCTATCAGCATGATCATACAGCTATAAGATGCAGAATTCCTCGTACTTAATTACCATCACACTGTCCCTTCACTTCAGCGAAGCAATGGGGCTCATGAGCTAGCCCCAGCTGGATTCATCCCGTCACGTGAATGAATTTTGGCTGGAAACTGTAAAGAGTGTTTGAACTGTGACAAGGGTGAAGTGGTGGAAGAGCATCTCGAGGGTACTGTCGGGTGATGCTAGCAAAGAATTTAATTAGCTGTAGTCCAAACATCGGTAAGTATGCAAACTCAGCCGTGGGATGTGGTTGCCTGTGAGAGGAGAGGACTGGATGTGCCCCAAGGGGTCTTTCCCAGCGCTACGCCCGTGTAATCTCACGACCATCTCCTGTGCACGTGATGCTTTCCAGCGCGAGCTCGAAATAGATGAAGTGTATCTTTCCCTGCCATGAAGACTTTGCTTTTTCTTTGCACGCAGTCAAGTAGGACCTGCAAGAGACTCAAAGCAATCCTTGCACTTTGCTCAGCTCTGATAAAGCAGCAGCCTGGGCTTGCAACACCACGCATGAAAGGAGATGGGGATGAGTGTCCAGGTGACAGCGGTAACGGCGCCCGGAGGAGGAGGAGACACCACCAGAGAGGACTAAGTGAGCAAACGGGGGCTGTTTTGTCTGCAGAAGAGGTGACTGAGGAGAGCCACGGGAATAATCTTCAAACACATAAAAAGCCAGTGGCAGGAGGGAGGAAAGCTACTCTCCATGTCCACAGCAGATAGGATAAAAAATAATGAGCTTAAATTGCAGCAAGAAAAAGTTAGGAAAGACATTAGAAAAAACTTCCTGGGGGAAAAGAAGAAAAAAGAAAATAAAAGCTTTGCAGTCTCCTTCACTGCGGGCCGTTAAGTACAGCTTAGACCAACCTATTTCAGGGGTGGCAAAAGTGTACAAGGCCTCGGAGCAGGCAGATGGACTCGGCGATGCACTTGCTGCTCAGTCGAACAACCACCGTGTGCAATCATAGAAAACTTGGCATAAAAGAGCATCCGCTGGCGAGGCAGCCTGGCAAAGAGACCGAAGAAATGGCATAACCTTCACGGCTCTTTGGTCCTGTACCTCACCTGTGCCGGATGTTATTGAGCAAAGCTTATCTGTCCAGGATTACATTTAATCTGAGCGCGGCAGAGACATGATACTATTCTCCCAAGCCTTATTTCAGCACCCTAATGTGCACTGAGATCTCAGGATGAAAGAGGCTAGATCCTATTTTCCCTGGTTCACGATAAGGTATTTCGCAGGAAAAAGATCTTGCCGTAGCAGAAGGGGAATGAAAAAAACACACCCAACAAACAAAAACCACAAGGTCTTAATTTTCCTGGGAACGTGGAGTAGCTTTGGGCATGATTGGCTTACAGATAACACCAGATCATTATACTGGATGGCTTGATTTACCTGGATCAGAACAGCAATTTAGCAGACATTTCTTTCCGAAGAGCGCTAATCACTTTTTTCCCCTTTCGTGTGCATAAAATAAGATTGAAACGCACCGTACAAATTGCTTGCTACAGTTCAAAAAATGCTAATAAGCTGCAAACATCTAAATCATGGCTCGAGACCTAGCATGATAAGGTAAGAAAACAGTGTCGGTGCATGCAGAACTATTATTTACTGGTGTCAGAAATAACTACCGTATTTACATAACTGTGAGCCTGCGTGACAACTTCTTCCCGGAAACTGCTTTAGCTGCAGAAAAAGCCGCGACTTGAATGAATTGGGTATTTTTTTTTTAAACAGCAAGAAAATATGAGCCGTGATGCAAGCGCTTAACCTTTCAAGGTCTCTGCCTAGCTATTAATCCACACGAAAGCAGGGAGAAATGGGTTCTTTAATAAACAAACAAACGAACGTACTTTTCAGTGCCCTCCTCGGCTGTGCTAATTCCTGCTCTACTATTAACTCCAAATACGGATGGCGGCACGAGCTAAATGAGCTGGTCGGAGCTGTTACGGTTTTTATGACAGCAACAGTTCACTGGAAGGACCGCCGATGGAAACCTTTGGTGTCAATGATCTCTCCCCCTCTCTCTGCTCCATGCAGGTCATGAGCTGCCTATAGCAAGCATCAGCTCTTGTCTTAAGGCAGCCTGCTTTTTGCACCGGGACCTCCAGCCGAGCTGGGATGGCAAATTAATATTGACCATCTCGATGCAAAGCTGAAGATCGGCCTGGCTGGTGGCTGCCTCTTTCCCAGGAGGTACCAGGCGCTCCCATGAGCATCACGCCGGGCTCCAGCACGCGACCGCCAGCACACTGGGGGCATTTCCCTTTGCGAGGCCACCACACGTACAGGGGTTACCCTATCCCACACCTCTCCCCTAACATATCCGTATCGCACAGGCACCTGTTTCCCCGCACACTTTGGAGCTGCGCAGGGAAGAGCCAGTATAGAGCATCCCTCACACTGGTGAAATCAGCATTTTAACGAAGACTCCCCTGCCAGCTTCAGCATCTGCAAACACCCGGCTCCAGCAGAGCCTTATCGCCACTGCCAGCCGTTTCCCCACCTCCAACCTCAGCTTCCCCGATCTTTCGGGGAGCGCTCCTGGTTAGCAGGGCATGCCAGGACTGTTCTCCCCGATTTTATGACACCCTCTGGGCTGGCAGCTCAAGTAAATACTTGGATTTATGTTATCCTGAGATAGTCCTGTGAAAAAGAAAGGGAGAGGGGGGAAAACGCCATATTGATTTGCATTACCCTAGAGGAATACTGGTCAAGTTCACGTATAGATTTACGAGGCTGGGAGTATATATTGACTCAGGCTCTCCAAGGGCTTGGGCGCAGGGGTGGAGGAAGGGACGGCATATCCTGGATTGACTCCGCTGAAGCCAACTGAGGATTTACACCCCTACAATCAAGATTAAAATCTGGCTCTGACTCCAGTAAAATCAAGTGAGCTACTAAGGATTAGGGTGCTGCTAATAACCAATTTTCACTGCAGCAGGTGAAATATCAAGTAATGAAAGTGGAACGGGTGTGGAAACACTTCTGGGTTGTCCCCAGATCAGGGGAAGCCAGTAGTGCTACATGTCAACAGCAAAGGGAACGGAGGAAAACCATCAGCTCTGGCCACGGGAATCACCGCCCTTCAGCAAGGAGGAGGAGCAGGGTTTTGCAAGGGGGATGCAAAGGGAGGAACCGAGGTCTTCCTTTCCTCCCAGCAGGCAAAGCAATAAAGCTTTGGCAGGAGCTCAAACAAAAGGGCTTCTACATGAAGGTAACGTGAGGGTTAGACAAACCCTGGGCTTCCTCTTGGCCGTGAGCTCCCTTAACTCTGCAGATGAGCTTTTCTTGCAGTTATGCTGCTGAAGCTGCAGTTTCAAGCCGCAGAGCTTGCAGAAGACAGCAAGGTCCCCTGCTCACCCACCTCGTCATATCCTCAACCCCTGGAGGAAAGGGTGACTTTTCCAAGGCATCTCCCCCAGCCTCAGAGGTCAGCCAGGGCCGGCGGAGAGATGCTGGGGAGGCTGAGAGCATGAGCACCGCTGCCCATCACAGTGTCTGCACCTCCCGGACCGGGCACTGTGCCGCAGCCCTTGCCATTTCCAGCTGACCTCCGCGGCATCACCGGCCGCGTCCATCCCCGCATCCCCCCATCTCCCTGCAAGGCCTTTTTCTGCCTCTACCCTTTCCCAGGGAAAAACCGAGGTAAGGCTGTGCATATGCTCACTGATATTTCAAATCCCCCAATTAACGGGAAGATAATTCATGCATTTAAGCATTAAAAAGGTACTTAAGTCGGAATAAATTCCGCTTTGTTATTTTCCAAGATTCACCTCCCGTGCTCCCACAGCCGACGGAAATTTAACAGGCAGACACAACCCATCCGCCTGCTCCTCGGTCCACCTCTCCTGGCCACCAGAAGCCACCATCACCCTGTGTTTGTCCATTAATGAATTGCTTTGTAAAATTGAATAATATGATTCAGTTCAGTGTATTCCAACCGGAGGCTGCAGCAAGAGAAGGGTTTTTTTTAAGCTAATTGTCTGGGTATGTCCCTCCACAGATCAAGCGTCCCTTTCCCTCCGTGTAAACTATGTATGATACTACAGAGGGGAGAGTTAAAAGCATCAGTAATGAAGAAACAATCCCGTGTGCGTCACCTTTAAAAAAACCAAACTCCTATTTTCAAAGGCTAGCTGGTTTTAATCTTCTTTATGATAGGTTTCCATGTTCCTACAGTTTAACAGGTTTGTGGCTTCTGCATTTAGCACTGGAATAAACAATGCTCCAGTAATTGCCAGGTCACTGTTATTTACTTCTGTCTTTTTTTAAAAAAAACCTTCCCATACAGCTGCCTTGAGTGGGCTATACTGTAATTTTCTTTACTGTCTCACACTAATGAAGGCAAGAGGGCAGGAGGACCAAGTCAGATGGTGGAAAAAGAAGCCGAACAGCCCAGTTGACTTTCGACAGAATATTAAAACTAACTCCCACCTGGAACAGATTAATTGGCCTGGTCTTCGGCAGCCTGACGGGGAATAAAGACAAATGCTAGAAACCCAATGCGTCATTGTTTTTAATTATGGCTGTTTTTCTCAGCTGGCCCGGTGAAAGGATTATTTCCTCACCCGTAAGTTTTCTGTGCGATTTATGATGAGCAGATAACGGAGGCAGGGCCAGTGCAAAGGATGAGGAGGGGACAGCAAAGCAGGCGTGCTACAGCAAGCTCCCCAGAGCTGGGATTTATTATATATTTCCTTCTGCATAATGGGTCTCTAGTCTCCAGGTGCCCCCCGCCCCGAGAAAAAAAAAAATGTGCATTTTTTTATCTCCTTGTTGCTATCAGCCAAGCCATCACGATGCAAAAGACGGAGCCAGAAGGAGGCACAGTGCTGCTGAGACACCACGGATGGGGTATTGCAAGAGCCATGGGGTAAGACAGACAGGAAAATCCTCTGCGAGAGGGAAGGGAGGAAGGAGAGACATGTCCCACCTCTACGTGGCACAGGGTGGGACGCTGCCAGCTCGGAGAAATGCCCAAAATTTTCCTCTGCCTGTCCCTCCTCAACACCTCATCCTCCCCTCCTGGGCTTTTCTCCATCCTGCCTGCTCGTGGGATAGCCACAAACAGTGGGAAACGGCAGCAGACGATGCGTTAGCAGCTCTGGTGCCGTAACACTGACCTGCCGATGCTGCTCCGGTAACGACAGCTCTGGTTGAATTAAGCGCACGCTCTCCCCATGCCAAGGCACGGCGGGAGGGCGGCAGCCCGGCCTGCAAAGGTGCAGCACCGTGTGCTTGTTTAAACTGGTCTCATCCTCTAACGGGGGTCTGAGAGGGGCATCTGCAACGTCCCCGTGCAGCTCGTCACTCTGCGAGGACACCGGCAGGAGCGAGGCCGCAGGAGGGGCTGTGCCGGGGCTGGAGGGAGGTGGCTGGCTGACGGAGGTCAAGGTGCTCAGCCAGCATCCCGCACCGGGCAGCGGGAGTTATGCCACGCCGCTGACTAAACGGAGCTCTGCTTAATGAGCCTATGGGCACTTCCCAGTCTGTCCCCTTCCCAGCTTTTAGGAAAAGCAGTTCCTTTTCCCAAAAGACCACGGCAAAAAGGCTGTACCGCATTCCCTGATCCTCCTAAACCTCTGCCCTGGAAGCACTCCAATCCCATTCCTTGGCTGCTCCTCTCACAAGCTCTTTGTATTCCTTGAATTTGAATAGAAATCCTTGCTATTTTCTGGCCGTGAGCTAGCACAAATCTTTATCTGTATCCTGCCCGGGTAGAAAAGCAAAGCTACATGGCACAGGTCACTCAGCAGACACGGCGGAGGAGGCGAGGTCCGTGCTCCAGGCAGAGCATCAGAGGAGTGCATGAGAGTTTCCAGCTCTGAATTTAAGCTCTTTCTGCAGGTTGAGCCATTAATTACAGTTCTGGAGTGTTTCATGACTGCCTATTCACTGACTGAGCTCTGCCACAAGACACTGGAATAGCACTGGATAATTCATGAACGGGGAACAGGAATGAACATTTACAGCTAGTCGGGAAATCTGCTTCCACGAGAAAGCTCAGCAAAAAGCAATGGAGGTGCTGAGGATTTCACTACATCGACATTTTTTTCTGCAAGTGTTTCATTGCAAGCTAGTAGGTCTCAGGAGCAAGGAATGCTTGGTTTAAACAAAAGCCATCAAATTTTGGCCAAAATTAGCAATATGTTCTTTCTTTGATATCCTCAAATGGTTGATCGAAAACAGACAGTTCCTGCTGAAAAGCCCATGCTAAAAAAACCAACTTACTTTCTGTGGGAGAAGGGGAAAAAAAAAAAGAACAAAATCTGCTATCAGCTCAACCATTATTACGGGGGAAAAAATCCTAATCCCATATGCCACAGTTTGCTCAACCATCTATATCACATGTACAGACAGAGTGTGCTTACAGAAGAGAGAGATGTGAAAAGAAATCTCAGTAAAGAGAAAACTAGTTCCCCTCCAAACTGCTTTTGATAACAGAAACTGGGCAGAGCAGATGCGTGCTGAGACCCTATGTCCCTCCCCACTGACTTCTCCTTGCTGTATTTGTAAGTCCTTTTTGCTCGGCCTTGCCCTTGTCTGTCGGTACCACCCGGCTTAGAAGGGCTTCAAAAGCCCACGGGAAAATAAGATGTTGCTCCACACATCTCCACGGCTTTTGAGGGCTGGTGCCTCTTTGGGTAAGAGCCCTGATGCCCGCTTCAAGTTTTAAGAAATCTGAGCAGAAGCTATGTTCTGAAAGGTGCAATCAAAAAAGGTCTTAAAAACCCCAACGATGCTGTGGGATAATTCAAAAAAAAAGGGAGCGTGCATGCGCGCAAGAGAGAAAAAGCTTCCTGCATCGCATTCCTTGCAGGCAACGGGTGAGGATGTTCCATTACAGGCAGTTCCGCGCAACCTGACGTCTTAAATTTTTTACAGCAGCCACGGGCAGGGCAGGATCTGGCGATTTGCCACCTGTGATCAATTTGTTACCTGTAAAGAAGGCACCTTCCTGAAAGGGGGGGGGGGGGGAGAAGAAGAAGAAGAAAAAGGAAAAAAAAAGAAAACGCCCTCCGACTAGATATACGCCGTGTTGTCTCATACGCAACCAGGAGACTCCGCAAGCAGTGCTGTATGAAATAATGCTTCATTAAGGACCTTTACTGACTCCAGTGCACCAGCACAGCGGTGAGCACGCTGTACTGCTGGAAGAGCTCCATTTCTGATGAGATACAACCCAGTGCCTTGAACATTTGGGTTATTAGAGTCAGGAGAGCAACTCCGAGGTTATTGCCTCGCTCCGAACCGACTCTGCCGCTCTGCGTATTTCGTAAGTGACTGAAGACCTCGCTGCTTTTTCTTTCCTTCCCTTTTGCAGTCGATCGTCCCTGCTGAGCCCCCGAAGTAGCTGCGTTTGGTGATGACAAAAAGCTTACATTTTAGCTCCGGTTTGTTCCATCATGTCGTAAAGTTTACAGCCTGCTGGAGGGCCCTTTTTACATGAAGAACGAGCGCGGGAGCATGGGCTCAGTGCTACAGCACGGCGATGCACGAAGCTGGCGGTTGAGAACGCAAACTCCACTTGAGACTCGCGAGAGATGATGGGGAATTTCGCCTTGCAACTCCCATTAATTTCAATCACAGCTGCGGTGATGTCGAGCACATGATTTATCACAAGTCTTGCCGTGCTTTGTGTTTCTTTTTGGAGTAAAATACTGCCTTTCTTTTATCTAAAAACAATCCCCTCTCCCAAAGCCCTAGCCCTATTGCTGGCACATTAAGAGCATTAATAAAAGTGATCTGAGTGTTAATAAACTAGCACGCACCTCGCACACTCTGTTATGTTAAAGGGGGTGAGAAATCACAGGGTTGTTCAAGATGTTTGACTGATCGGAGTAATGAAGACCCAGAAGTCAGCTTTGGAAACCGAACCTGCGGCGCAGGCTTTGCACCCAACGCAGCAAGAAAAGGGGAAGGCAAAGAGGCTCAGGTCTCCTAAGCATGATTTTCACTAAATCTGGGCAAATACGATGTACACGTGGCTGTTCCTCCCATACGTACCCCCAGGTCGCCCTCTCAGCACATGTTGCAGTGACACTGAACAGCAGGATTTCTGGCATTCAGCTGTAACGGCGCAACCCGATTCCAGGTAGCGCTGCCACTGAGAAGGCAGAAAGGGTCTTCAGGAACTTGCTTCTGAAATAATTCTGATAATTAAACCAAGCATCAGGTGGAAGGTGTTCAATAGCAATAACTATCCATACCTACTGGGTACTTCTGAAGAGCCTTATTCATCTCACTATCTAAATGACAAGATAACTGCTTGCATTTAAATAACTTCTTTACACTCAGAAGGGTCCCAAAGTGCTTATAATCGACTATCTACAGGATTCATTTACCTAGGCTTGAACTGCATTGATTCGGGTGTGGAGCACAGCGGCTCTTTGACAATGAGCAGTAACAAACCATGCGAATTCAAGGCAGGAGGTCAAGAACAACTCAGCCATCTGAAACCGAAACAAACAAAAAAAACCAAAAAAGAGAAAAAAAAAGGGGGGGGGGGGGGCCCGCAGATTTAGGGAAAAGTGATGCAGTTAAAATAATCTAAAACTTGACCAGAGCACGTGGCCACCACCTTCAATCTTCTGGCAGAGGTTCCTTCAAACCGTACACAGGCTGATGGTTACTTTCCCATTTTTGGCTGGGAAAAAACCAACCACATACGTATAAAAATTCCCATTATTTGCTAGGTACAACAGGGACAGAGAATTACCAGCCCGATTTGACAGCATCTTGAGTTTTCTGATTGATTTCCCAGCTAAGCTGTTGACCGGGGATGACTCAGTAAGGACTGCAGCCCTGGCTCGTGCAGCTCCCATCCAATCTGCCTGCAGAAAGAGTGATCTCCGTCCACAAAGAGTGACCCGGGAGGTGGCACAGTTTATTTGCATCCTTATTAGAAAACAGGAACGGTATGGCAGCAAATACCCCTAGCTTTAGCTGGATGCGGGCTAGCTATTCATGTATTTTCCAGCTAGATGCTCAGCTGGTCTATCTGCGTTGCTCTAAGAAAATGAAGCCAATAGGAGACACCAACCTGGAGCACCCAGGCACTGGATATCAGACCTTAATTCCAGCACAGGTGACCAACTGAAAAAGTATTGAAGTCCAGTACGTTGGCCGTGACCTCCAAACACCCTGTACCTCTTCATAATTCAATGTTACAACTAGACAAGAGCGTAGTCGCACCTTAAACCTCGCCTTCTTGCCACCGCTGGACAGAAATGCTGTGCATTAAATGTGCTAACCTCCAGCCAGATGCGGCTCACCTCCCTTACACATCCTGCCCGAGGATGGCTTGCAAAAAGCTTTAGCGCTGCTGGAGGGACTACGGGGAGAGAAGGACATTCCCTGCGCTGTTGCACGCCATTAGCACAACCTCTGCAGATTTAACAAGATTAAAGCAGAATTAAGCCTCCAAGAAGGCTGGACTTATCTGCCCTGCAAGATTTAAGCGCATGCAGCACGCTGTGGACCTTTTAGTCCCTCTCCAATCTATACGTGCACTGTAACAAGACATTGTTTTGCTTCTGCTGCATTCCCCTTCCTTTCTGTAAAAGCCTCACAAGTGGTGTGATGCTTGCCTGGCTTCGTAACCCCCCCCCCAAACCTCTGATTTGAGAGGAAAGCGCCTCCTCTCTGCACAGACTGCAGATCTCACCCCATCTTTGCTGCTTTCCCAGGTTGATCCCAGATCATGGTTGAGGGCACGCAGGGCCGCTCGCTGACCCACGTAAATGAGAGGTGAAGCGCAGTTATTGACCGGCGGTGTCGGCTATAATATCACATAGTTCCCGAATAGAGGAAGGGAGAGGTGGCTTCCACGGCACTCAACTCTACTAAAATAGCTGAAACGTCTGCCAGAAATGTTTGTGACCAGCCGCCCCCGGAGAAGACTGCCTTAAGGATGGATGAGCGCCTCAAGGGAGTCCAACGGGACCCAATACTTCCAAAAACCGTAATGCTGTGCCAGATCGCACCTCTTTCCCAATGACACCAAAGGTCTCTCTAAAGCCAGTTCAGAGCTGCTGAGCCCTGGGGATGAAGGTCCCACTCCGAAGGCAATAAATCAGAGATGACAGAGGGAGCCACCAGCATGAAAACTCACGCGGCACGCACGAGGCAAACAGGCAGGAAAGTTGGCTAACAGACCCGAGAGACCGTGTGGGAGAGAGGTTTGTGGGTTTTTTTTTTCCCAAGCCAGTGCTGTTAATTACTTTCAGGGCTCAAAATAAAAGTCAGCTCTAGGTGAGGAAGCTTGACAGGGCTTCGTTGTATTTCGTGTTTGGTGAGCTACCCCTCCTACACCGCTCACCTGGTGGGGAAGGTTTGCTCGGACCGGAATGACAGCAGATAAATCACCGGCTTTGCTTGCCATCTTTGAAAAATGAATTTCGGGGGCCCCGCATTTCTCATCGGTGCATCTCCCTTCCTGGCTGCCTCCTCGCCAGCACAGGAGGGCTGCTGTAGGCTATTTTAAATGGAAAGCCATAACAAATCTGCGGCTGCATTCATTCGGGCAGTGCCGGAGAGAGCTGGGCAGCTTCCGAGGTAAGGTAATAGCTCCGACCACGTGAGCTGATGCAAATAATATCACATAGTTCCCAAACAGATGAAGGGAGAGGCACCGCGACTCGGGTGCCCGTCAGCAGGCACTCGGCTCTCGTTAGTCAGGCTCGCCAGAGAAAGCAGCCTGGGCATATTTATAGGAGGCGATGGCCAGCAAGATGCTGTCACCTGAGACAAACTGAGCTTGATGAGACATAGCACAAAAGCCGACGCAGTCACCGTCGACCCGATGGTCATATGTGTGCCACGTGCCTGTTATACCTGTTACAGCATTATAACCTGTTGTAATATAACCTGTTACAACGTGCACGCCAACAGACTAAAGCGAGCCTCGCGTGGGGTTCCCAAAAGCTAAATCGGCCGGGTGGTGGGGTCTGTTGTGCAGTGCTCACTCAGTCCAACAGGCAGCCGCACGGCAATCGCAGCAGCTCAGCTTTTACAGGAGCTGCCTACCTCCCCCCACCTCCCCCATCAAATAAAACCAGCCACTCCAAAGGAGTCGGACCCGCTGGCGATGCCGCAACCAGGTGTTTGAAACAAAGGCTACGGAAGACCAAAATTAGGTCAAATCTGCTGATGAGAGATGAGTAAATAACAGCTGCTATTCCAGGGAGCTTTTGTTCTCTCTAAAAGAAGAGCAGGTATCTTTGCAGATCTGTCTCCTCTCATTCCTGCTGAAGCGGTGGTTTAGGGGTTTTCAAAGTTTCCTGGGAGCATAAAAGGAGGCTGCGGGGAGGGAGGGGGATTTAAACAGCGCACGCTTATGGAAATACATAGCTAAGGCTATGAAGAGCTGATTAATGGAGCCAATCAACAAACAATAGTGAGAATATTATTGAAAGACTTTCTTTGCAAGTGTCTAGACACAATGGACTGACAATATGGAAAAGCGTGCTGCTTTATAACCGGATTTTTTTTCTTTGCAAGTATAATAAGAAAGTGGCTAATAATAGCATGCTGGTTTTGGCTGGGATAGAGTTAATTTTCTTCACAGTAGCTGGCATGGGGGGATGTTTTGGATTTGTGCTGGAAAACAGTGTTGGTAACAAAGGGATGTTTTCGTTACTGCTGAGCAGTGCTGACACTGAGTCAAGGCCTTTTCTGCTCCTCACCCCACCCCACCAGCGAGCAGGCTGGGGGGGCACAAGGAGTTGGGAGGGGACACAGCTGGGACCGCTGACCCCAACTGACCCAAGGGATATCCCACACCATATGGCGTCATGCTCAGCATATAAAGCTGGGGGGAGAAGAAGGAAGGGGGGGATGTTCGGAGGGATGGCGTTTGTCTTCCCAAGTCACCGTTAGGCGTGATGGAGCCCTGCTTTCCTGGGGATGGCTGAACACCTGCCTGCCCATGGGAAGCAGTGAAGGAATTCCTTGTTTTGCTTTGCTTGCGTGTGCGGCTTTTGCTTTCCCTGTTAAACTGTCTTTATCTCAACCCACGAGTTTTCCCACTTTTACCCTTCCGATTCTCTCCCCCATCCCACCGGGGGGGAGTGAGCGAGCAGCTAGGTGGGGCTCAGTTGCCGGCTGGGGTTAAACCATGACAAATAGGATGGAGAATACTTTCAAGGTGTGTTTTACTATCCTCTTATCTCTGACTCTTGCCAAAAGAGGCCTGAATATTCCTCAGCACATTTGAGACTTTCTGGCAGGGGAAAAAGACTGGTGAGTGCTATAAAGCAGGGACCTAATGAAAGCAACTACATCGAAATGCAATATCTGGGTCCCACAGCAGAAAGTTCCTGCAGACCGACACCATATCCCTCCATGGCTTCGTCTCTCCCCCCAAGTGAAAAGCTGCTCTCTGCCACCACCTGTGAAACACCACAGGAGGTGGGTTTAGCTGAGTGTCAGCAGCAGCATTTAATGACATTTAAGTCAAGATAACTGGCATTATCTAATTTTCTAATAAAAAGGAGTTCCACAAGCCCCTGTTTTCTAGAGGGATGCAGGCAGGGAAGCTGGCAGTCTCCAGCAAAAGTTATTCAACAAAAAAGCCCAGAGTGCCTTTTTTTTTTTTTCCTTCTTCATATGGAGGAAAATAAGGTGCCATAAATGCTCAGCTACACATATCCTCTACCAAAGCATCCAGGAATTACCTGACATCCCATAGATACCAGGAGTATCCCACAGCCATTCAAAGAGCGACAAATGTGTAGCGGTGCCCTACAGGTCCTCCCCCACGGAGGGGAAACGGTGGGGTCTGGCTCATTTCTGTTCCCGTACCTGCTACGTGATCCCAACCAAGCTGAACATGCAGAAGCCAGAGATGTGTTTTATGCTCTTTGTAATACCAGCTGACAATAGATATAGATAGATATTTATATATAAATAAAAAAAAAAATCTATATATGAAGCATCTAAAAGAATTAATCTACTGCAAAACATGGGAGATGTTGATGGTAGCAGAAGCTGCCGTTACAAAGGTGCAGAGATTTAGCACTGCCGGGCCTGAAGAAATGCTTTTTCGTAGATGCTGCATCATGTGCTACGGCCTCCCCGCGCTCAGCTCCATCATCGCCCTTCGTCTGTACAGCCTTAGAGCAGACGCCAGCCCCAGCATCTTTCAACCCTCCTCGCACCTCATTCAAATTCAAGTAGTTCCTCTGTAACATGCTGAGCAAAAGCTTACCACCTCTTATCCGAAGCTTTCAATCTCATAAGAAATATTAAAAGGCAAACATGAAAATTACAGGAAAAGTAACCAAAGGATCGTAACCTGCCACAGTAATGGAAAATCCAATTGGTCTTGAGTGCAGCTGGGCTGATGCAAAATAAAGAGGAAAATAAGTGTTGCTTAGCCCTGTCTCTGTTAAACGTTGCCGTGTTGGGCAAGAAGTGGAATGTAAAATAAAAGGAGCCTTTTTTGGGAAGCTGCAGGATGCACTACGCACTCCAGAGGGATGGTGATGGGTTCATTTATCCCTGGGAAAACAGGAGGATCTTAGGAAATTGGCCGAGGTAATCGGTAGGGAAGGAAAAGGGGGTGTCGGGGGTGCCAGTGTCAACAGCACTGCCCTACTAACACCCATGCCAGGCTGTGCGTCCTGATGGACCATCCCCAGACAGAGCCCCGAGGTCCTGCCGACAGCCCTATCCCGGATCGGCTGCATCAGCCCTTTGTGCCTCAGTTCCCCTCTCAGCAAAATCATTTCAAGTGCTACAGCATTTTGGATACCCCTCTTTTCCAACCTGCGGCTCTCCCCCCTCCCCAGCCCCACCAAACCCCATCTCTTAGCCTGAGCCTCTGCCCTACCGAGCTAAAACGATGAATCCCGCTTCCAAACACCGTCGCTCCCTTTGCCAGGCGTGGAAAAACAACTTGCCCATCAAGCTGTGCAGCTTCAGTTATCAATTCGGCGCTCCAATACGCTGCGCCACTTAAAAACAGGCAAGGTCTATTAGCGATAATGAAACCGGGGAGCCTAATTCCCCACGCAAATGAACTTGGGGGAAAGGGGATTACATCTCCTGATACGCACAAAGTTGAGGATCTGGCATCAGTGGCTCTGTTTAAGAGTCTGACCTCGTTCCTGCCTTGTAAACAAGCTTCGAAGTATGAATAATAATAAAAAAACTCATTTTTCTTGCAGAATCATTATATTGTTTTATTATTTTCCTATTCATGCTGCCAATAATAAATCACATTGCCCAAGATGTTCACATTTATTATACTATTTAGAGCTCAGCGTAGCTGGCATGGTTTTGTATTAGCACTATGTTACCAGAGCTCAGATTTTTGTTAATAACTTTGGAATCCCCAGCACATACCTTTCATAAAACAACACAAGATGGGGAAAATAGCCCGGAATTAGTAACGCCATCCAAAAAAATCCCAGTGTCCTGGAAGGGTCGCAGCAGGATGGCTTTGGGCTACAGAGCTCCTGCACACATTGGTAAAGGAGAAGGAAAGATTTAAGGGTGGGTAAGGGATGCAAAGGGACACAGGCAGCCTAAAGGTCACGTTTGCGTGCTTCTCCTCCGACACCAAACTAAGCCAAGAAACGGCAGAGAAAGCCAAATTCCTCCAAACTATTTCTCTGCTCACTTAAATTGCCCCTTCACTCGGAGTAATGTATGTACCCGTGAGAGTATCCCCCACCCGCCAACCTGAACATGGGATTTTTAGCCCATTTACAGATGTGACTCTGGGGAAGCTGAATGAGCTAGAGAAGACCACAAAAGACACCAGGAGATGAACTTCTAACCAAGCCTACAGCCCCTTTCTAATAACTTTTTCATGGGCCATGAAGAGCTTTAATAGTGACACACAAAGTCTCACCCATCTGTCTGAACTTGAAAAGCCTCCCCGGAGGATCACCGAGAGGAGCGTGTGGGCTTGTTGAGGAGTTCAGTCTGGAGCCAGACGACCTCATCCAGAGTGTAACGGCAGACAAATTGAGGTACCAAGCAGAGAAGGAATTTACCCAGTAGTTAGTAGGTATATACAACACAGGTATACACAAATCCAGGGTCTTAACTCTTGACTTCACCACTGAAGCCAGAGCATCAACATCCCTTGGTGCCAGCGCAGTGGGATTTTGGGACGTACCTTCCCTGCCAGCTTCCTTTATTAAAGTGCAGTTTAGCACTTCAGGTTTGTTTCTGCATGCTCAGCCCCAGGGCTCGCTGCGCAGTAAGGGCAGGCAAACCTCCCAGGGCAGCAGCGCACAGCAGCGAGTAAAACAAAACCAGGACCTGGCTGGTGCACGCAAGAAAAAGGGAATCATATGGTTGAAGTGAAGAGTAATTGTAGTGGAAATTCAAAATCACTTCACTGAGCCCATTTCATGCTGCCGTTCCTGCCCTTGTAAATCAGCAGCAGCAGCAGCAATTTATTCCTAAACAACAACAATCCTGAATGGGGAGGAAAATGAAATAATTGTGTTTTGACCAGCTTGAGACAATTCCGCTGCATGTAGATACATATTTATAAACACGGGTGTCAAGTGTAAAGGCACTCCATCACGCTCATTACCTACTTCAACGTGCCCATCACCAGCAAGAGTTGTGCAGCACCGCGAGGGCAGGAGGAGCTCCTCCTGCAAAACTTTGCCAAGAATTTGGTATTCACATCTGGCGCTCACAGAAACCAAAATAATTAATCAGTGCTGCAGGGGAAAAGCAACGCCAAAATGGCCTGCGCAGACCCCCGCCCGCGCATCCGAGCCCCAAACCAGGACCCTCCTGTTTTTGGCATCCTCCTGTGCCGTCCCCAGCTAGTCCATCCTTACTCCTACATGTGTTTACCCTCGCTCTGCCAGTTCACCTCTGTCTTCGCTTACAACAGCCCTTACTTCACCCCCCTTGGGCCATGCGCCATACGCTGGGTTTCTTTTAACCTTAAAGGTCCGTGAGAGAGATGCAGCCTTCTGCTCTCCATCCACATGTCGCAGGAGACGCTCGGCCGGTCAAGAAAGAGATTCGCTGGAAGAGGTGTTGCTCAGACCCGCTGCAGGCTCCCCCAGGTCTTTACAAACCTCAGATTCATCAGCTTGCAGGGGATGTGACAACCCGTATTGCCTTCGGCTAGCTTATAGTCCTTCATCCCTTGATCAGAACATAACCAATTGGCGGAAAAAAATCTGACATCAAAGCGCCTTTTCTTTCAACCGTCCTCAGGAATGTACCTGTCAGTCTCACGCATCTCTCCGCAAACCCCTGGGTGATTTGGGGCTCCCTTAGCCTCCGCGTTACCTTCCTAATAGCACTGACAGCCTGTGCGTTACGGAAGAGAGAAGCCAGCCGCGAAGACCCGTTTACAGAGGAAAACGAAGGTATGGTACATTTGAATGACAACTCTCAAGGTACATCAATCAAAGCATTTTCTAGGGGAATATTCTGCCTTTCCCCCCCTCCCCCCCCCAAAGTATCTGGCATATGATGAAAACAATGTCAAACTCTGTCTTGTCTCAAGGTTTTCAGCAGAGGACCTCTCAGCTCATTTTCTAACAGTCTCTACTCCAGGTGCCGGATTGCCTTTATGATCCCCACCAGGTCTAGCAGCTGGAAAGCCTTCCAGCCTCTTTCCTTCTTATCGATTTCACTAATTATTATCTTTAGTTTTAGCCTCATTTTCTTAAGCTGTTTTGACAGCCTTGTTGGTCCATCAATCAGTGTCTTGTAAGTACTTTTGAATTTCTTGGTGAATCTCAACCAAGCTTGACAAGACTTGAGACTCACTGTTAAGGGGAAAAAAAGAAATAAGAAAAAAACCCACAACAACAACAAAAAAGCAAGACAAAAAGAGACCGGGTGAAGGAAAGTGACCCCTCTCTCTGCAGCTAAAGAAAATAAAATATACCCCACCTCTTCCCACCTCAGCACAATTTTCTTATTCCTGTGCCCCATTAGAAGGGGGAAGGCAGCGCTCTTCTCACAACAAAAACACAGCACAGGCTACAAGATGGGGAAAAGGAAAATTTAACTGAAGTAAATGGAAAAATTTCATTAGGCTGTTTGTTTGAAAATAGAATACATGGAAGATCTGACAGGGGGAACAAACATCATCTCGATTAAGATTCAGCTGCGGTGGAGTATCAGAAACATGCCTCCTATGAGAAGCCTGCCCTCTGAGCCTGCCGTGCCCAGAATCTCAAAACGGACGAAAGACAACTCCAATACATTTTATTTCTTCTTTTCTTTCTTAAGCCCGAAAACATCACGCCATGCCACTTCGACCTTCAAGTTTTACTTCCATTATAACGAGCCCCGGGCATCTTTTTAGCAGGGTCCATTAGCGAACCTTTGGCGTGACGCTCGTTCCTCTGGCCAACAAGGGCATTTTCTCGACGCTTTGCAGGGACCGTCCACGAAGCTCCCCTTTCCAGCCTTTGCCTGCACGGGCCTGATCGTGCTCAAGTTTAACCATGCAATGGGCTCCAAAGGACCAGGGAGATCTTTATTGCGCTGTGAATGATGGATTGATGGAAGAAAACACCTAAAAGAAGGTGCCATCCCATGGTTTTCCGGTGCATGCTTTGGGAAATGCACTTTGGCTGTCGTTTGGGCTGAGACGGGCAGATGAAATCAGGGCACCGCTGCATGGGAAACTATGGAAATTAAAGGTAACGCCAGTTTTTGCTTCACCAAGTCCTAGTTTAAGTAGGTGGCGCAGGACAAGAGGAAAACTCGGCGAGGGACTAGGAAGATGCAAAGCAGCATTAAGACAAGGAGAAATATAAGCAGACTGCTCTCTCCCGAGGCAGAGATGAATTGCTGGACCACTGGAAGCAAGTTTCTCCTGTCCAATTAATATGGTAACACACGCACTCCTGTTAAATCTGAGCTCTTGCCACTGCCATCGTGACTCGGTCCCCGTTCTCAAGATTATATCTTCCAGAGTCTGTTTTTGAGCACCCTCATCACCCTCTTGTCCTTGCCTTATGACTCTCGGGGATGTTTTAGTCTCTTTTCCAAGGTGTTGAACATCCCTACACCAGGCGCCTCAGCAGCTAGCAGCGATTTCTGGATTGCATTTGGAGGCCAGATGCCTGCAGTCCAAACCACAATTATCTGAGATGGTTTTGCTTCGTGCACTGAAAACAAAACCTGTTCTCCTGTCTCCTGCTGCTCCCCAAAATTGATGCCTTGATAAAGGTGAGAATACTTACAAACAAACACACAGTTCTATTATTACTGTTGCTGCTATTTGATTAAGTTATTAAGGTAACTGCTTTGCCAGCTTTGCCACAACAGTGGCTTTTACTAGCTGGTAACGCTGCTTGCTTTACAGTTGCGAGGACAGATAAGTGGGTGAGATTTACACACAGGATGACAGTCAGCTACATTACCCGACCTGATAATTTGCACTTCTGGAGCCCGACTGGAGCAAAAAAGGCCACTGCCTCTTTTCCAACCTGCTTGTTTTACGTTTGCTTTGGTTTCGTTATCAACTAAATGCACTCAAGGGTAAAGACTCCTCAGGGACCTGTGAAACGGTGCTATTGCAAACACAACATCTATATTTGTTGCCAAGGCGATGGCTGATAACATTAAAATGGAACACGGGGCCCTTTTTGCAGCAGGACACAGCAGGCTGATGCATCTGCAAAGTGGGAGATGATGAAGGGAGGGGGAAAATGCAGTCCAGCGGGTCTCTGTCTGACACAAGTTGGGGGTTTTCATTGGGGGGGGGGGGGGGGGGGGGGCTCCTGCTCTAACAAGGAGACACCAAGGACAAATCTGCATCCCAGCCAGGATGCAACAATGATGGAGAAACCTGGCAAGCCCGAGCATGGTGGTGCCGAGGTCTTCACATATGGAAGAAATTACAGCTCGGGGCCATGCGATTTCCCTCCTGGCTATCGAGACTACGTTCTGCAGAGTGCAGAAGTCTCCAGGATGACCTTTCCTAGACAGATGCAAGAAACCTATTACTGAGTGCAAGCCAATTTGCTTTGCAAGTGTAAGTGGCAATTTTCCTTCTTAAATACATTACAGCCGAAGGTAAATGGCTATAAACAGAAAGTTACTTCTCTCTCCCTCCACAAAGAGCTCTCCCCGTGGTTATGAGCTATGATCTTAAAAAATACTGTTGCGAGACACCAGCAGCATGGGACACGGTTGTTTTCAGCTAGTGACCTTCATGCCTAGCTTTCATTAAGAGAAAAAAAAAGATTAAGTGATAATATTCACAGGGGGCAACGACTTCTTCAAATATCCTTATGCAGCAATTTTAACAGGGAGTGAAAAATTAGGAGCAAGGTTTAAGGTCTCTCACATTTTATCCTGAGTAGGTGCACTGGCTGAAGAACAGCAGCTTGCAAAGCATCTCATGCAAATTCAGCGAGACTTGGTCATAAGCTGACGATTACGTGAAGCACTTCAGTACCATGAGCTGGGGCAGCGGGAGGAAACACAGGGACTGTGAAGAGCTGCCTTGCTGTGCGACAAGGGAGACCTGTCCTGCCTTCCCACCATCTGAAGGTCTCACATCAGCCCCAGAGGAGAGCTTGTTCTCCCCATCTCCACTCGGGGATCGTGGTGGCCAAAGAAAGGCGTCTTCCCCTCCCAGCCACTCCCGGTGCCTCTTCGGGACACTTAGCAAACAAACCTAGATTAAACCCTTTAATTAGCATCTCTTAAAAGCAGTGTGGGATTCCCTTCTTTTTGATCAACTCCCTGGTCTTTCCCGTCCAACACCTGCCTCTAGCTGTAGCGCGGTTATCTCCAGACAACCTAACAAAAAGGCAGGGTAATAATACAATACACATCAGAGAATATAATCTTCTCATCTATTATTTTGGCATGACATTTCTGTTCATTAGAAGCACACTGTGTACAGGCACCGTACATCTTCATTGGGGACCCACCGTTTCTATTAAATGGAATTATTTCTCCCTGCGGCTTGCATGCTAAAGACGCTTACTAAAAAGCAAGTGGCTGCCACAGAAAGGCATCGCAAAGTTCTCTTATTATAAACGCGCGTTGCAGCAGCGTCCACGAACTACCCGAGACTGGATCCACAGATTTTTGAGGTTTGCGGGACCACTGTGATCAGCTCTTTTGACCCCTGGCCTCAGCAGCACGTGAGGGCTTCCCCATGTTAACACCCGCTTGAACTACAGTGCCGGGATGCTAGCAAAACACCTGGTTTCCACTGAAACTTTGCCAATAACAAAGAATCTACCATAACCCCTGGCACATTGTGCCGAGTACTAATTAGCCTCCCTCTTATTGCTTATTTTTTAGCCTGAATTTCTTTGGAAGCTTCACCTTTATTCTACTGGGTTTGTGACATCTCTGACGGCCAGACCAAAACACTCATCTTCTTAATTTTGCTCTCCGGGGATCAAGTTGTCCCTTTCCCTCACCTCTGCTGTATATTATCCAAACTCAGAACCCAGGAAGAAAAAACTGGGTAGGCCAAGCGCTAAACTTTTCCCTTTTCCGTCCAAATGACTCCCCGCCATCTAACATCATTTTGTCTGAAGCACTTATTTTATTTGCAAACCTGTTTCCAGCTTGACCAAAACGGAAAGCATTTACCAAAGTCATTTTCAAAGTGGTGGCACGTAAACTTGCTCTGTCTTCTTTTGAAACGAAATGGTATTTCAAAAGTAAGCAAGAATCGTTATAGCATAGTTTGCACAGGCTGAAATGAAAGAATGTAACCCCTCTGAAGTGGTTTGTTTGGGTGGTTTGTTTTTTTTTTTGGTTTGGTTTTTAAATGGTGTTTTCACAACGTTTCAAAATGTTGGCATTTTGTCATGTTTCGGGATGTGATTGCTGTTCTTGACTGAAGAGGGGAGCCCAGATAAAAACGTTTCGACAGGAATTGGAGATGGCCAGAGTTAGAAGAGATGAATTTCACCCTTGATACCAAGAGATGGTCAAGCACATAGAAAAACAACATGCATTAGTAGCTCTCTGGCACCGGGACTTGTCTGAGCCTTTTCAATTCCCAGAGTCTCAAAACTAGAAAAAGCAGTTCTGCACTTATTTAGTGGAATATCTTTATTCAACCCTAAATGTACGCAATCAGCATTAGCTTGATGTATTCCAGCCAGCAGCAACTTGGGGGACCGACTCGAACAGGAGACTTCATGAATATTCTACAGACTGACATTTGTTTGCAGTATTTGAATATTTCCTAACAACCAGGGGAGGGAAAAAAAAAAAAAAAGCATACCGGGAGGCCAAGCTCATGAATGCTTTATAAAGTCAGGTCTCCCCTGAAATATCATAAATGGCAAACACTGCTTGCTACATACAGATATGCAAAAGACTTTTGGCTTTCTCGCTACTTTCCCTCCACTGGGAGACCCCCTTTTTGAGCCGGGTCTGATGGGCAGCGTCCCCCCAGCTCCAGCTCCCTTCTGCAGGATGGAGGGGAGGAGGCGGCCACGACTTCCCGACACTTCTGACGTCCTTACGGGTTGCTTTTCAGTGGAAACATGAAATAGATGTCTTGCAGTCGCTTTGTATCCTACTGGTAGTAGTTGCACTACGGCTGGAGAAATCCCTTCTTTTAGGGGAACTTTTATCACGGATTATTAATATTTTTCATGAGCCTCACAACAGCACCTCTGAGCCTCAGTCCTGAAGCAGCACTGTGTCCTGGTTTCGGCAGGGATAGAGTTAATTTCCTTTCTAGTAGCTGGTACAGTGTTTTGGATTTAGGATGAGAACAAAGTTGATAACGCACCGATGTTTTAGTTGTTGCTAGGTAATGCTTACACTAGCCAAGGACTTTTCAGCTTCCCGTGCTCTACCAACTGAGAAGGCTGGAGGTGCACAAGAAGCTGGGAGGGGGCACAGCCAAACTGGCCAAAGGGACATTCCATACCATGGGACGTCATGCGCAGTACATAAACGGGGGGAAAGCTGGCCGGGGGGGCCGCTGCTCGGGGACTGGCTGGGCATTGGTCGGCGGGTGGTGAGCAATTGTACTGTGCATCACTTGCTTTGTGTATTATTATTATCATCGTATTATTATTATCATTTTATTTCAATTATTAAACTGTTTTTATCTCAACCCATGAGTTTTTCTAACTTGTGCTCTTCCAATTCTCTCCCCCATCCCACCGGGTGGGGGGGAGTGAGCGAGCGGCTGCGTGGTACTTAGTTGCCGACTGAAATTAAACCACGACACACTGAAAGAGCGCTTTCTTCTCAGGCTGCTCTGTCTTTTCTCTTTCACACCATAAGCCGCACCCCCCGAAATATAACTTCCAATCTATGACACCCCTACTACTTGAACACAAGGAAAAAAACACGCTCAAGGTAACTACAGTCATTAAGGATGGGTACGCATATTTCTTCTAGCTCCTCCTCAGTGACCCATATTTAAAAAAGACCAATACTTCAGCCTTTTTCCAACCTTGGCCCGTGCTTGTAGAGGGCAAGCAAAATGGATTTTCATTTGCTACACAATTTACCCCAACCATTCAATCTTTCTGGGCTTATTTATTCTTTTACAAAGTCAAATGATCGCTATCTAATGTGAATATTTCTTTGTGCTGAAGAAGTACAGGGATTACTCATAAAATCTCTGCTCCTGCATATTCTGAAGAGTAAATAGTGGGATTTTCAAAGCCTATTTGGCATCGGCCTAAATCTGCCTTTCAAAACTCCTTCGTGACCAAACCAGTTGTCCAAAACACTTCTTGTTGTCTCAACAGCTTCATAATTAGGATTGCACTGTCTCACTTGAAACAGATTGCTTCCAGCTCGAGGATTAATCTAGTGACGTACAGCAAAAGTCAGGAAATTCAATTCCTCTTAAAATACTCAGAAAGCACCGAAAAGCTTCAAAGTTGTTTGAAGCAAGCAGGACAGATATCTCAAGTCAGACACTGAAGAATGAATCAAGTCACCTGAGATTTCTTTTACAGTCAGAAGAGAGAAATGAGCACTTTAACAGGCAAGTCTCCTCAAATGCCTATTTTCAGCTGAGACAAATCATCCGCTGAGGTTGCTAGTTTCTCTCCGTTGACTAAAAAAAACCAGACCTGGGAGTACAAGCTTCGTAGCTCACACTTTTAGACCTCACCTGAAACATTAAACCGTCTTCAGTAATACCAGCATGACACAAAATACTAACAAACTGCAGGGGATGCCTTCCATCAGAGCTCTATTTCAGATGTTCTCCCTGCATTCAAGGGATTCCCCAATCCAGTCAAGCGCTTATTAACTGCCCTGAGCCGTTATCAGCAGAGATGCGCTGCTGTAGCCAAATTAATGCAACGAGTCATGGATTAAGTCACTCCCGGTACGTAAGTTTTATGCTATAAAACCTGCGCGTGCGTCCTGGTAAGGATGTCCCAAGGACTCCTGGTTCACGCTCCTGCAATCGGGTCCTGCAAAGCCAGTGGAGCTCCAGCTGCTGCCGTTGCTGCTGCCTGCTCCAATTTTGGGTCTGATATTTTCCACCATCATCCACTTGGAAATATTTGACTAATTAGAAGCTCAACCCTGAAAACTTAATTCAGCAAAACTCCTCCAGCGTCTCCGGCAGGAGATCTCAACTCGGTGACCCCAACTATTGTGCTCCGCAGGTCGACAATATGCTGAATAAACAGATAGTTTAGATTTCTTTGCCTTTACTTATAAATCAATTTTAATTACGACGACGACGACATCAGCAACAAAACTGAGCCAAACTGCTGGGCCCATTCTTCTCGCACACTAACTATCACAAATTAAACGGTGAATTGTATTGCGCTCTGGGTATTGTCATGCAAACGAGGAAAAACAACTTGCTTTCCAATTTCCTCATGCAAATATGGACTGAATTGTTGAGAGAGAGAATATATTTTGCCATCTCAGTGGTTCTGCAGAAGATAAGAGGAACTGCAAAAGTTTTGCAATTTGTAAGCTGGCAGCTTATTAAATAAATAAATAAGAACGCCGCCCTGCAAAACCAAATGTTTAAATAACATTACAAGTAAACTGTCAAGGTCAGCAAATAATACGTTTAAACGATCTCGTATTCCTTTTGCCTTTCTGCAAAGACTATGCTATAATTTATGGGTTTATTCCCTTTTCAAAGAGGTTTCTTGATACAGTCTCAAACTCTACTGGAATATTAAAAAAATAATAGCACAACTTTCCAGCCTAAATACTATTGCATGGTGCTCTGCATTCACAAGCCAGTGCCTGTACCTCTGTACCACGAGGCAGGCGGCACTGCAATATCAGTTTCTGTGAAGTTACACTCCTACCCAATAACTGTATTAATCCAGAAAAAGGCCTGCAGACCAGACCTGCATGTGCAACACCCACCGCAAGAAGAAACAAACTTCTGTAGATATTCCAAAGAGCCAAAGGAAAGAAAAAAAATAAGGCAATTCAGTCGTGAACGCCGAGGACCAGCCATTATTTTTACCTTTTACAGGACTCAATGAAAGCTCGAGAACAATTACACA
The DNA here is from genome assembly GCF_965638725.1 of Aptenodytes patagonicus. Lineage (NCBI taxonomy): Eukaryota > Metazoa > Chordata > Aves > Sphenisciformes > Spheniscidae > Aptenodytes > Aptenodytes patagonicus. Next base: position 7,698,909 of record NC_134971.1, on the reverse strand, counting down.
AAAGCCTCGACTCTCCTCCCAGTCTCCGTATGTGTTTCATCTCCCTGGCTCCAATTCTGTCTTTCCCTTTTATTCCACATCCAAGAGGAGCTCCTGCTCTTACGGGACTTATCTCTGTGCCCACGTAGCTTGTGTAAAGGCTGAACTACCCAGCCTGCTGCAGGATACCCCTTTGATGGGTACATTTTCACGGTGTCACCTACAGCTATGGAAAATGACACCGTTAACCACCACCCACAGCCATACATCTTCCAGCTCCATGTGGCCTGGCTGCGGTGGACAGAGCTAGATGGTTTCCACACTGAAATCACCCCCAACACCTACAAACTCAGTTCTCCATTGCCAGGGACAGCTACCAGGGCCAAAGCCCAGGAGGAGAGACGTTGATCCATCAGGCAAGGAAAGGAGATGTCCCACCACAAGACATCCCCTTGCCTGGGCCACCTCCCTTTCTTCAAACCCAACTCCTTCCAGACCAACCCAACCGACCCAAACTTGCCCAGCTAACATCACATCAGGGATCAGTAAGAAAGCGCGTCCTCCTTCTCCTTGATTACATGCTCGGTTGCTCTGGCACGCTCTGCCGCTAGAAATAATTTGATATCATTCTTAATAACAGCGCCATCAGGCTTTGGTAGGAGGGAGCTAATGCCGAGGCGCTGACCATAGGCAGCGAGCACGGAGAGGGAGCAGGAGGAAGGTTTCTGCAGAGCAGCCGTCAACCCACCCTGTTTGTTTGCCGGGGACTAAAAGCATGTAATTCACAACTTTGCACGCTGGAGAAGTTATCATTTGGAAGTTGTTGCTCTGCAGTGGCTTGACAGTCTAACAATACAAAATAAATCTATTCACGCTGCTTTGGCGAGACCAAATCCTGGGAATGTGCCGCAACAGCAGAGAGCAGTGATAAGTTCTTGTAACTTACAGCAACTCGGTGCTGTCCTCATTACCATATATTATCTTACTGCACACACAAGAAACCTCTCCAACGGACTTCACTGTTGCTGAGCTTTTATTCCCTCCTCTGTGCTAAAGCTGAAAGTACTTTGTGCAAGCCCAAAGCCCTGCTGATAGCGCTGGGTTTGAAGTGCCTGAAAGCTGCAGCGTTTTTGCCGGTTCTCTGGCCGGTGCATTGGTGTTAGCAGCGGTTTCTGAAGTCTTGTAAAGAGGATTCACGGCTAGATGTTGTGCTCTGTAATGCACAGGGACTTAGCGCATCGTCTCCTGCTGGTCTCACCCTGTCGGGCCAGGCTAGATAGGGTAGGGCTCTGCAGCAGCAAGGCGGTTAAAAGGGGGTGGAGAAACTTCCGCATCAAGGGGAAGAGCAAAACCAAGACAAATTCACAGACTCCAGAGACGAGGCACCAAATTAATCGAAGGGAACAGGGAAGGGAACAGTGCTCTACGTATCGGTGGGATCTCGGATGCACCACTGTTGATGAGAAAGGACGGCAAGACATCTTCAATTCCCCTGCTCACGCTCGTGGAAACAGATGCAGCATGTGTCGGCGTGTATGGACTTGCACTGAGATAACACCGATGCCAATAAAGATGCATCCAGCCTGTTAGCAAAGCCTGCCTGATGTCATTTCTTGCCTAATCTCCTGCAGCTCGTGCATGATGGAGCTCTGGAAGGCTGTGTCCACGCCCACTGCTTCACCCAGTATACAAGCCCTGCTCTGCTGGCTAAAGCAAATTTGCAACGCTTTACAGCAACCGAAGATCTCAACTTACAGACATGCTCATCAGCAGGCAGTCATATACACGCGTTTAGTTGGGGGGCCTTTACAGAACTAAAAACGTTGTCTTTTAAAAGCTGTCTCTGGTTTTCCATCTCGGGAAAGCTGCTCTTCGATGGCAGGGCTGAGCCCCTGCCCAAACGAAAACATCCACCCTCACCTCCAAAAATGAGCTTGAGTTGGTAGGGGAGCTGCACGCGTCCTCCTTGTGCAACTCGGCAGAGATGGCAAAGAGCGTGAAGGGTATGCGAGTGATTTCCTTCCAAACCTGAGGATGCAATTGTAAAAGACTCAAGGCATCAGACTCAGCAGCCTGATGAAGCAGCACCTCCTGCATGCAGCCCGTTTGACGATCTCGTTTCCTCCGCTCCGGGTGGATTTTGCTTCTAGAAGGACTACCGGTGGTGCTAAAAGTTCAAGTTAGCAAATTGCCAAGCAGCAGCTTGTCTCCAGACGCCCTGCTTGGGGAAGGGCTTTTTGAGTTTTTCTGTTTGGGGTTTAGGGTTTTCTCTCATTTTTCCTTAAAACAAAGACTCTGCTTGCACTGATGCAGGCAGAACTTACCGCCTTCCGCGGGGGGGTGGATGAGCAGCTTTAGGGAATGGGAGGCAACATCCCCATGGCCAGTTTAGCACATGACATACCTGCGAGAGTGCCACGTGCTATATACTGCAAACTTTTATCCACCTGGAACTGAAGACTTTCAGCTTATTCCCTTCCACCTAACCCAACCATCTGATACCAGCAGGATGCAATCTTGATGTTTAAGTGCTTCTCCCGAATCGGAGAGGTTAAATTAAGTTTGCTTTTCCTCTCTATTCCAGCCAGGCTAGAAATCACCCTGCCAAAATCCACAGTGCCGCAAGCCGGGGGAATCGCATCCAAATTCCCCCACCCTCCAAAACCAAGCTGGAAGACGCGTTTCTACTCACGCCTTCCACACGAGCAAACTTTTGCAGCTTTCAAACCCCCTGAGTTCCCCGAGTTTGTGTCCGACACAGATCCACGGTTTGCGTTTGGCTGGCGTTTTAATTGAACGGCGTCTCCTGTCTCCTAGTTAGGGGATCAGCACACGGGTGATGATTCCCAATTTATTCCTATAGCTGGATGCTCAGTAAGCAGGCGACAGCCGTAAGCGTTTCTTGACAGGCGCTTGGAAATATAATGCGCCGCGGGTTGTGTTTCCTTCCTCTTAATAGGATGCAAAGCTCCGTTTTCAAAAGAATATGCTAACATTTTAAGCTCTTTTTGTTAGTATAAATGATAATGCAGTCAACACAAGGGCCTCATCTCTCCTTGAAGTGAATATAATTCCTGTTCACCTTAACACATATGCATCAGGCTGGAGAATAAACCTTAGACAAGCTCTCCTTGAATGGGCCTCGTCAAAGGCTTTGCTCCCAGAGAGGAGCTGATGGAGGAGTGATCGAAGCTGTCCTCTACTGGATAACCAAAGGATGGACTTGAGGCCTCTTAAAATCGCACGAGCTAATGCAGCTCCTCCTTTAGCGCAGTGCAAAATGAAATCTTTCAGTCTCAGTAGAATTATTTTTTAGAGGAAGGATGCAATAAATAACCTGCCTGAAATAGAGAGATCAGGGTGTTGTCCAAGAGGTGAGGAGACCTTTGCTATGGGCAAACTACAGAGAAAGCGTGGAGTAAAGCCATAAAAGACAAAAGCTGTGGGTCATTAGGAGCACGGACCTCTCCAAGCCCCTTCATTATCATTATTTAGGCTCGTGGTGCTTACCCGTGCTTAAGGATCAAGGATTACCTCCATGTACGTCGGCCCCCCTCAGAACAAATTCATCCTGCTGTCTTTAAAAGACATTCATGGAAAAATATACGAGCAGCACTCAGATATGGGAAGAGAGGAGGCGTAGAAACCCTACAGGTTTTTCTCCTTGTGAAGTTTATGAAACCACTGTTCTCTTTGTTTTCAGCGCATGGGTTCCTCATCACACCTGGTTTACATACAACTCACTGACAGATTCAGAAACAAACATGTCTCGCTGTTACAGGATTACAAAGGAAGGATCAATTCCACGCTGTCAATCCCTCCCATTTCATTTGCGACTGATTGGGAGGCATCAAATCCTGTCTTCCAAGAGTCAAACCCGTAAACAAGACAACATTGTTAAAAAAAAAACCCCAAAAACCCCCCAACTGCCAGATGCCAGCGATTGCTACGAGACCGCAGGGCGAATAACAATTTGGGAAATAGCTGAGCTATTCCTGTTGGCGATGAAACCGGAGCCCTGGCAGGACAGGCAAAAAAAGATATCCCAAAGTTATTAGCAACCTTAAAAGATGTTTTCCTTTATAGGACGAGAAGGAAAAATGGTGCCGGAAGGAGAAAGGGGGAATCGCTGGGAAAAATGTCCTTCCCCCCCTAAATTTTGGATACAACCTCACCATTTCCAAAGCTGGGGAGGTGCTGGCTGGGTTCCTTAGGAAGGACTAAACTCGCCCTTGTTTTTTCCTAATGCACCAACTGTCACGACTGTCAATTCAGCCCCTTTCTCGGAGATTAGAATCCATTTGTAAAAGGAAAAGAGAAAAGCAAAAAAAAAAAAATTAAAAAAAGAATAAAAAGAAAAGAAAAGGTATTTAATTGGCAACTGAATTCCTCATGAAACAAAGAGATGGATTCACGCAAAGAAGAATAGGGAGAACTGTTTTGATATCTGAATTTTAATGACTCCATGGCATCCCTATTTGTTATGTATCTGCTTTCGAAATGTCACGGCTGGCTCTAGTGGTAATTACTGAATTTCAACATTTATAGAAAAGCAGCACATACAGTATGGAGATAATTGCCCAGTTGGATAGTTATGAAGGATCCAGGTTTCAACCCCCCGCTCTCCCCCCTCCTTCTGCGACTACAGAATTTTGGTAATTATCACTAGAGCCACTTGTTAAAAAATCAGAAAGCAGGTAAACAACAAACACCGGTGTAGTTTATTCATTAAAATTCAAAAAACACATCATCATATTGATCCTGAAATTACAAACTGCTGCATCTTGAAAAAAAGCAGAGCCTTTACGCTACGCCAACATTTAGTATTGCTGTACATCATACAACAAGACATTTTCCTGATGGGAATTGTTATGTAATAAACATTATTGTGTGGCATTTGCAGGTTTAAAAAAAAAAAAAAAATCAATTCATAACCAGGTTATAACATCAGCGATGATCAGACCACAAATCATGAGGCTTGGGGTGGATCGGATGTTAGCACAAAGCATGGACCGGCCACCAGGGCTGCAGCTCTCCAAGGAGCAAGGTGCTCCAAAACATTTTGGGGGTTTTCTGCTCACGTTCTGGCTGAAGCTACACGTGCACCTTAGGTATGGCCTCTCCCAAAATGCTCCTGCGTTCACAAAAAAAAAAAATCACAACAGAAAGGGCAGCCCGGTTCCCACTTCTGCCAGTGGCCGTCCTCTGGAGTAGCTGTCACCTGCACAACTCTTTCCTCTTCTCGTTGTAGGAAATGCTATCTCCACCTCACGGGCAGGAAAATCAAGTCACGCAGACATAAAACACACCCTTGATTTCATGCAGTGCATCACTACGAGGGCTGCGATGGCGTTATAGCCCGCATCTCGCACGTGCACCACCCTAAGAGCCACGGCAGCGTTCAAAGCAGGGACAAAAACGTTGGCTCGATGCAGAATTCATCAGCTTCAAACAGCCCAAGGTTTTGAGTTTTCAAAACGCGGGATTTTGGTGCATCCCTATCTTTAATCAAAGTGGCGTACAAAGAAAACTCACCTGCTTAGAAGTAGGGATGTGTTAGAAGTAAGGGGCATGGGTTCAGGAAGGTAAACGCACACGTATATAATTAAAGGAGCAAAGACAGTTAACAATGGAGAATCTCCTGGCTTTTACAAAAACAGTAAAGGAAAAGACCATTATATATACACAGGAGATAAGTGGATACAGCGCAGATAAGAGTGACAGAGGGAAATTGGAGGCAGAGGAGGATAAGAAGCTGACACTGACACTTACAATATTTACTTTTGCATCTGTGTTCGCAAATGAAGAGGATGAGGATTTGCCTAAGTCAGGGATCAGATCCCCAGGGAGAGGAGAAGAGGAATTAGGGAGTGTGCAGATAACACAAGAAATGGTCAATAAAAGCTTAGGGGAACTTAAAACTGACACAAAGCATTAGGGACCAGATGGTAACACGCGCACAAGGGATTTAACAAACAGGGGAAGTAATGACAAAGCAGGCCTTCAGTCTAACGGATTTCCCTTAAAACGGGTAAGACAGGGAACAGAGAGTGCAAGTATTTGGACATTTATACAAGAAGAACCAGTGATCTCTCAAAGACCCCATTACTCCGACACCTCTTTCCTGGCGTTGCTACGGACAGTGGGATGGATTATCTAAGTTGCTAACAGCAATGGGGTTTTTTGTGGGAAAAGTCACTAATTTCATTGCTCTGAGTGCTCATCTTGAAATGCTCTTCCCGTCTTTATTTGTACTATTGAAGGCTTAGCCTCTCCAGAAGAAAATCAAGATCTGGCTCTTTTCAGATGGGTAGCAACTAAATCTTACATATCTTTCAGAAAAATCAGGCCTGAACCTGCTTTCCCGAGCCATCACTCAACGAGACAGTCAGTTGTAATTAAATCCATCTTTATTTAGGACAAGTGTAAGGTTTTGTTTAACTTAACCCCTTTCCCCTCCCCAAAACCAACACACGTGACCATCACGAAAGCTGGAGGGGTGCCTCCTTCAATCAAAATCTTAATGCGTGCTGGGGATACGTAGTAAGAATCAGCTGTCCGTCAACTGGGAGAAGACTATTTATTTGGAAGCTAATTTTTAAGGGGAAGGAAAGGCTTGAAAACGCCCAGGTTCATTAAGAACAGTCAACATGATCTCATGAAAAGCAGATCAATCCTTATTAACTTGTTAGAAGTCTTTGAAGAGATTACTTGACTCGGTGGACACGCAAGCTGCAATTGGCATGCATCTCTCAGATGGACTGGGAGCATTTGACAAAGTCCTGCCCGTGAGGCTAATACTAATGGTGAGCGTCTAAAGTGCCTGGTGATGAAGAAAGTGAGAAAGCCAAGTGCAAGGTACAAGAAGAAAGATCCACAAGGACAGCTCTCAGGGTCAGAGACCGCCTCCGAGATACTGCATGAGGTTCACTAGGAGGTAGATGAGAAGGAGCAGGTTTTATAGCCCACACTGCCCACAATCCACGGGATAATTTAACTGCTTTATTGTCTGGCCTGGACACATATTTGTACTGTAACACCAAGCTTTGCCCATTTTATTATACCTCCCAGCTTTCTGTCTAACCCACAACTCAGCTCTACGGCTCCCTGGTGGGACTGAGCACCCTCCTCCTGCTGGTGTCACAGCAAAAACTTCTCCTGGAGCCAAGAAAACAGCAGTCTGGCCAGAAACACTGATGGAAAGGCTGCATTTGAAATATTACACGTATCAGGCAGGACCTTAAGTATGGGCATCTTTCTTCCTCATTTTGCAACCGTCAGGCCAGAACTAGCAACCCCTGGTGTCTTGGAAATACGCCCCGCTGCTATTCCAGAAGGCAGAGGGAGTTGGTAGGCAATCATCAAATAACACTGCAGAAACTTAATATCGCTCCGCCATCATTAAGGATGAACGCTATCCAGATGAAGCAGTCAAAGGGGATAATGAGGTGTGCAGCGGAGGAGGCTGGGAGCCTGCCAGGCAGTGGGAGGATGCCACTTCCCATCGTTTTTCATTGGTAGAATTGATAGATTGTGCCGCCAGCCTCTCCCCCAATTACACATTCATCCCAATTAAGGGATCGCAACTGATCTCCTCAAGGAACGAAAGCATCACGGGTTTTAGCTAGGACGGAGCAACTTTGCCTCTCAACTCCTTCAGCTGCTGGACCAGAAGCCCTTGCCCCACCTGATGTCCTGTTTCTTCCATACAACAAGAAAAGACCATTTCTCACATCCCCAGAGTGCTTTCTTGTTCTTGGGCGGACAAGAAGCTGAGCTCATGCCTTTCCCCCTTCTGCTGTGCATCCGCGTGCCCACCTCCGCTGGAAGATATCTACACCCTGCAGAGAGGACGACGCTCTGACCACAACCCCGTTTAGATGGCTGCTAAAATCCCAGGTGATGTCTAGATTATTGTTTCCCGTGCAGGTGGTGTATAAACTGCAGTGAGACAATGGCAAATGCCAGTCACGGGCGCAAAATGGGATAGAGGAAAACAGAGAACTGCACGCGGCTTGTTAACTCGACTTCATAAGGTACGGCCCTATCAACACCCCTCGGAGATGCACTGCAAACTCAGATCTTACTAGACAACAGAGACTCCCTCTCTCACACCTGAATAAATACCCTAATCAGCGGACAAGCTTCAATCAGAGCTTACAACAATCCCACAACACAAATTCATACGACGCAGGCTACATTAATGCTCACAGTATGACTTGTTATCCACAAAGGAAACACTGCTGTGTGATAATGAAGGCATTCGATTGGGATTTCTAGATGAGCAACAAGAACTGCCTGGTTACTAGAGCATGACACTCGAAGCTGGAATGAATAAGCTGTTGATTGCTAAGATCAGGCTACCTCACCTTAGCTCCACTTAGGAGCCTCCATTTGCCCACCACCACCACCGGTCATCCACTGGCCGGGATGACCATGAAGTCATGGCCGTGGTCACTCTCTCCTGTTTTTCAGCAAAGACCCGGGCTTTCCGGGCACGGGACTCACACGATCGCATTACCACCAATGCCACGAAATTCAAAGAGGTCACAGGAGGTAGCAAGGCAAAAGTGGCTCATTGCAAGCGGGCCATTATCTTGATTAATTGAGGTAGGATAAAAGCTGTATGGGCCAATTTTTACCCATTCTTCTATCAAGAGGAACAGCTCACCTCTGCGGGCTTGCGAGCAAGCATTAAAGTTGTTTTTTTTTCCCCTGCTTAGGATTCTTCATTAAACCACGCTGGCATTTCTGCCAGCACAGGGTCACAATTACGCTGCACAGACTCATTGTCTTTGCAAGAACAGCGCGATCTCTGCAACAAAGGCGCTTTTTTGCACTTGGAGTAAAATTATGGAAATTCATTGTTTTGCCTGACGCGAGGCTGGGAGAGGAGACGGCATCGTATGACTTGACCTCTTCACTGCTGGCTGCAGCTGCACATTAAAAGACAGGCCTGCCTATGCACCATCAAGCATCAGTGTTTCATCTCACCTTCCTGGCTTGGGATGTAAAAAAAAACCCCTTACTAAGACTAGGCTGAAAAAAAGCCTAAAAATTCTCTTGGTAGCTGGAGTCCGGGCTGGAAACCTTATTGTTTTCCTACTACCTTTCGGTCGGAAGAAAAGAAAAACATCAGAGAAGTTTGAAAACTCTCTTGTTTTCATGTTCTCTGGCATGGAAAGAAGTAGTGAACTTTCGTCTTCCTTCAACATTGATTTTAGGTTAGTTTTGCTGGGGCAATTCCGATCGCCAGAAGGAAAAAATCTAGATGATGGTCATAAACATCATATACATATATATGTATACGGCCATCATTAACAGGGAAGGATTTGGGGCTGAGCAAAAGCAGGCGAAGAGAGCAGCGCTTCTCCAGGCAACAGTCCGCCACCCACGGGTTTTCCTTACTTTTCTCCGCACAGATGAAAAACGTTTTGAAAACCCGAGGGACACGCTTGGAGACAGTCTCCATTCACTGCCTATAAAAAGGGGATGCATCTCCCCAAAACACCAGCTCACCTCCATCGGCACGTGTCAGCAAGAACATAACTTTGGGTGGTTTTGGAAAGAATTAAAGGTTTCCATGGGTGATGAAGGTGAGTGAGGGCAGTCGATGCTAAAAGGGAGCAGTTTGGGATGGACAACAAAAACTTCAGCCTTCAGGTCTTAAAGCAATTTCTAACAATTAAGAGTTAGGACAAGACCTGTCTGGAGGGTAGATGACCCTCACATCTGCCTGCTGCAGGGTTTTCTTCAGTCTTTCTTATAAATACCTAAAGCTGGCCATGGGCAGCGACAGGACACGGAGGCAGCTCCTCGAGAGCACCATAACTGACTCTAATTGCTGTCCTTCCTGGCAGCTCAGCAGAGGGGGTTGAGGGCTGACGGGACCATCACCACCGTCCGCCCCGCTGCCGGCAGCGAGTCCCGTCCCCGTGTACTGACGTAGTGAAGCGGCTTTCCCAGGGATTTTTTTTCCCCAAAGCCACACTGGTCGTGGCATAAAATGATCCTCCCCCCCCCAAATGCTACAAACAGAAGAATACTGCTAATGCATTAGATATGCGTGGCTACGTGAGGTAAAATATTGCACCTGCAACCCCACACGCCACGCACTTCTCATATAATTAGCTCTAAAAAGCTTTGAGCTTTTTAGGAATGACCAGCTGAATAGCTGACGGGGGCTCTGCCCCACATACCTGTAGGTGCTTTACTCACTCCCCCCCCCCCTTAATTTTTAATATCATCACTTCTCTAAAAATAAAATCAACTTGACACTGATTAAAGCTGAAAAACCCCACCAGACCAGTTTCTCCATGTGCCTGACTCCAGGGCCCCTTGATCAAATTGTTTTCTTTCTCCCTGCTGATCCCTGTGAACTCCTCGGCTCGGCTCGCTCTGCCCGCGGGGGACAGGGCTGGAAATGGAAGCACAGGTTTCCCCTCGGTGTTGACCTGTCAGAGGCGGCTCCGTGAGCATCAGTTCTGCGCGCCTGCTCTTCGGGAGCTGAAACGCAGCTTTGGAAATGGAAATGAAAGATTTCTTTCCTATTCTCTTCCCCCCGCCTCTTTCCCCTGCCAAGCCCGTAACAAAGCGGAGACAGAAAGTGCCAGGGATGGATGAAAATAGGAGGAAAATAGTTGACACTATTTCAGCTAAACCAGTCTTAGGATGAGGCGGGGAGCATCTCCAAAGGGACGCCTGCCTCTGACCCTGGCAATAAGGGTCAGTTAATGCCTTGAAAACAGGGAGGCTATTTCTCCCACAGGAAATAAGTCCTGCCTCAATTAGCAAATTTTTCAGCCCAGATGGAGCAGGATGATTATCCACCGTAACTATTGCTGCTGCCTTCACCTGCAAAAAAACCCTGCCTGCTTTTAACCCTTCCCTCTCTTCCCTAAGCACATCCCAGCTTTTCAGGCTTCACCAGGTCCTTCTCCTTTCCAGGCTGATCAACCCTGGCTTGTAAATGAGGTGAGTAGCTGCAACAGTTGCTGCTTTACGAGCTCAGGCCTGCAGCATCTTTAGGAGGTTGGGGGAGAGAGAGGAAAAATAATACATTCTGCTGCCACTGGAAACCAAATTATTCCCCAGCCAACAGGCAAAACCCGCTCATGAATTAACCACCTCTTGCTAATCACTCCCACTTGATATTTATCACGGGTACGTTTCACGAGATGAATCCTGTCACCAGCTTTTGCAGGCAGTTGCCAAGTCCCAGGAGCAGCCGTAAATCTTCATTAATAAAATTTTTGGGTTCACTTTGTTTGGGCTGGAGACTGCCGCTTCCCATCCTGACACCCAGTAAGTACGAGGCGGCATCGTTACCGAAAGCCGCGTGCAAAAACAGGCTTGGAAATTTTAAATGAAAACAGATGTCGAGAAATGCCATTATCCGGCACATGCTACAGTAAATAGCATTAACATTTCTAAGCGATAGGCCTTGGAAATTGGACGCTGCGAGGGATGCGTTCGCAATTAATGCGAGGGGCTTCTGCAGCCTTTCCACAGGTGGCGGGGCGATGGGTTCACGTCTGCTGCCATTAGCGGCGGATGCGGAGGTAAGTAGGTGTGGGGGATGAAGCCCGAGAGGCTCCTGCACGCCAGCAAGCAGCAGCTGCAGCCATCTCTTCAAGCAGAGCAAGCTCTGCGGTCCCGCAGCTTCAGACTGGTCCTGCAAAAACTCAAAGCTAGGTACTCCCTTTGACAAAGAGGAGTTACTAAGGGATAAACAAGACTATCCCAAATATATCAAGCAAATATATCGAAATAGTGGGGAAAAACCTAACAAGCACACAACATGCTCCCTCTGCCATTCCCAAAACCGTGTGTGAGGGCAGGTAGGTGGTACCAAGCTGATACCCTCAGACTGAACCTCCTTCCAGGCTGTCACTGTATTTCTGACCTGAACACGCATCGTGATTTAAGATACTAAAAGGGCAGGAGGGAGCTAAAGCAATGCTCCCAGCCAGCCGGGAGAGCTGGGCTTTGCTTTGGGGTGGGTCCACTTCAACAGCAAAAGTGGACGGGTTAAAACCCCGGCACCAGATGCTCCTAGGTGCTGGGTCTGGATGCTGCGCCGTTAGCAAAAGGCCAAGAGAAAAGCCGCCTTTCCCAAGCCCCGAAGCTTGGGTAAAGGTTTCAATCTGGAGGAGCGCTTTGCAACTCGTGTCCACGGTCAGCCTTTCATGAAGCTTTGCTGTTTACGGCAAGAGCATCCTCGTGTAATGGATCAATTCCTTGAAGAGGTCGGCTCTCGCTTGTCAGGTCGGCTCTCTATTCTCCTCCCGGCGCTCAGGATGTCCGCGTTTTCAATAAGCCGGTGCCTTTACAACGTGCTTTATTAAGACCACTAGTGTATTTCATTGTGCCCGTGCGCATAGAGCGACATCGCTTTTTAACAGGGAGCTGGGTGAATAGCATCCTCTTGCAATAGACCAAGCACGTTTTGTTCGGATCTGAATTAAACCAAGCCAAACCAGGAAATTCAGAGTTTAAAGCCACAAACACTGCCTTTAAATCAAGGTAATGCTTGTATGTGCAGCCAGGAACTGTCTCTTCCCACCGCAGTTACCCTGATAATAGGATCATTCGAGTGCTCTTATCAAGTCTCCTCGATGCTTTGTTCTGACCGTTTCCAAACACTAACCGTTCGTCACACCGCGGCTGCTCCCGCCCACGCAGCCCCAGCGCCGCTCCCGCAGAGCTTCACCCCATCCCGTCCCCACCGGGCGCCTGCTTCGAAGGCCCGCGTGATGAGTAAGACCAGGCCTACCGGAGGCAAAAGCAAAGGAGAAGAGGCACGAAACGAGGGGACAGCATGAGCAACTGCTGGGAGCAAGAGCTGCGATCACGTCTCGAGCGTGACTCTGGTTGCCTCACCACAACACGCTTCCCTTTGCTACCTGCCAACCACTAGCAGCTTTTCCTCTTCCTACGTGCAAGTCAAAAAGCTAGTAAATTGAGGAACAGAGGAAAAATATTTGCTCGTTATCCAACCAGTTAGTTGGTGGTAAAGACGGGAAACAGAAGCTACGTCTCCTAAGCACCACATTTTTCTTTTAAGTGCTGTAAGCAAGCTAATGACTGCAGAGGGCTGGAAAAAAATATCGTAAGCTACAGCATTTCTGAAACTGTGAAAATAATCTGGAACTCTCTGGGTTTTTTGGTCTGAAAAGAAGCGATGGAAATCTCCGGATTCTGGGCTACTGAGCTCTGGGAAAGACATCCCAAAAAGCTTTCCTCTTTTTTTTTCCCCCAGCTAGTCCTAGCAGGCAGACCTTCACAGAGTGTGCTCCACAACACTCGGCACCTCTGCATGCATCGCATACACCTTTTCACACGATACCTGTTACTTAAGGGGAGCATCAATATTCCCCATGTATTGGATGGACAAGATCATTAATGTCCCTGAGGGCATGGACAGGGTCCTCCTGCTCCCCAAGCTCCATCTCAAAGTGGGAGGTAAGTGAAAATACACTTCGCACTCACCCAACTCCTGATGCCACAGCAGTCAGAAGGGCTGCAAAATACCATGCACACATTGGGCCACCTAATTCCCAAGAGAAAATTTAGCTTTGGGTCATCGTTGGTTATTCAAGGTGGGAAAACACTTCATTATCAGGTCCAGATTTGATGCCACAAACCCGTACGTTTCTCCCACGGGCTCTGACCAAAACACACACCTAGCACTAACGCTATCGTAATCCCGATGGCTTTCTATCATGGGTGTCATACAGAATTCAAATTGTTTATTTCACTATCCCCACATCCCTCCCAAGCTGCTTCTGTCCCAAAATTGCCTCTTATATTTTCTGTATACAGATAGTAATAACTAAAATAACCATGTGGATGGATATCATGAGCCTGGAAGGTAATAAGAGGCAATGACTCCAGTCACTGAAATGAAGGAGAAAGACAGTTAATGAAATAGAGATACCTACCAACATGTTTTAAATCAATTCACAGAGGCAATTTAAACAGCCGATCCTGTCATCATGTTTAAAATATGTCAGTTCTGCTACTTTTTCCCCATTTCCTTTTTTTGGCTTAGTTTCTTTTAGTTTTCCCTTTTGGTTTAAAAAAAAAAGAAGAAAAGGAAAATAAACTCACCTTTTTGGGTTCACAGCGTGAGCTTGCAGAAAGACAAAAATCTACTAGGACACAAGTGAAGTAACTCCAATGACAGAGTGCCCTGGTTATAAAATTCCTAATAAATCACCAAAACCAATTGCTGCTCCAATGCCACGTTTGACAAATTGAAAATAAATTGCATCAATTGCATGGGAGCCAGGAGAGCCCCGTTCAATATTTTCTCCCTAATACATCTACAGGTGGTAGGGAGGGGAGATTTTTATTTATTTATTTATTTTTAACTCCAATCGATAGCTTATTCTTTTCCAACACACCATGCTCCGTGACAGATAGTAAATATTCAGCTCTCCACATTATTAATGTGCGTGCATGCATACCAAAATACTGTATTTCCCCTGTTCAGCGCGGCGCAAGCATCGTGTCATTCGATTGCGCGCAATTATGAGCTATTTAAGTGTAACGATTTGAAACCTGAAGTTTCTATTCAGAGATTCGCCTCCACACACATGCTCCTACACGCACTCCCTCACCTCAGCTCCCTCCAAAATCACGGGTAAAGCCAGCTTCTTTTCCAGCACTCATTTTTGAGGTCTGTGTTTCTTCACCTATACGGCGTTACCTATAGCTTAACACCACCCATAGCATTTCTTTGCATTTCTGTGGCTCCACCTGATAACAAACCTCAATTGAGTCTGCCTGCTCCATCACAATATTCCCACCTAAAAATACTGTCTATGCATGAATACCAGCCAAGGCCAGGTGAAAAAAGGACAATACGGTGATTAATCCCATATAAAGAATACCTCTGATCCCCCTATGCAAGCCTCTATGCAGGCACAAATGCATAAATTGAAAGATCACGGTCAGATAACGTGATCATTCATGCTAAATTAAGCATTGCCAAAGTTAAGACTACTAAAGCCCTCCCTGTACATACTTGTTACACCATTTCATTTAAGGATCTACAGCGTGCACACAATAGGCAGAGCTCCTTTAATAAGGAAGCATTTAATATTGCGATTTCTCCTTGCTCTATGGATGGCCCCAAGCCTTATTTTGCTGCACGTTATTCTGAGACAGGGGTATTAGTTTTCTCCTGGGCTTTCCTACGGCGCTCATCACTGCAGCACCTGAGTCAAGCAACTCATTTAAGTGAATACTGTCCACCCTTGTGCACGCAGCGAGGGCACGGTCCTGCGGAAAATAGAAATATGCTGTGATCACATAATTAAGCCTCTGTAATGAAAGTCTCTTATAACGCAAATGCAGACTGCGTTCAGACATAGCCACCTCCTCCTCCTTGCTGCATGGCCCAGCAGATACCATGGGGAAAAAAAGGCAGACTCTGCTCCGGTTTACGTGGGGGACATGGCCAGCACAAAGCGCCTCCTCGGGGGGGATTTCCCAGGCAGATCCAGCCAGTTTCCATCCTACTGATCGACCTGCAGTGCATCACACACTCAACACCATGCCCAACGCGGGGAAGAGATTTTTTTTTTTTTTCCCAAGGTGCAAGGGTTTTTCCAAGGTTAGAAAGGCATTGCCATGACCATGGCATTGCCATAACCATTTGGTTAAACATTGGACCAGGCTGCCCAGGGAAGTGGTTGAGTCCCCATCCCTGGAGGTATTTAAAAGACATGTAGATGAGGCGCTTAGGGACATGGTTTAGTGGGCATGGTGGTGTTGGGTCGACGGTTGGACTCGATGATCTTAGAGGTCTTTTCCAACCTCAATGATTCTATGATTCTATGACCCCACCAAAAGCACCAGTCCCTGTCCTGAAGCGCTCAGGCTCTGGAGCTACTCACAGGTCATTTCTGCAGCGGGCAAAACCAGGGCAGGATGTATCTTCCCCATTAGCCTCAATCTCGGAAACGATCGAAAACGACGGCTACGATTTCAGAGAGGAAAAACCTCTGAAAAACAGCTCTGCTGTCCCCATCCCTCCTCGTCCACCCCTCCCTGCAGAACAAACAAACAAAGCCTGCGAGCCCGGGGAGGACATCTGGCTGTGGAAATTTCAGCCCAAAAAGTTAGGGCTTGGCCCGGTGACAGGCAAGGGAAAGCAGAATCCTACGGGAAGCGGCAGGCAATCTTAATAACGGGTTGTGGGGTAACGCAGCCGCACACAGGGCGATTTGCACAATATTCAAGTCCTTGAGATATCTCCTTCTACAGGTTTCATATGCACGTACCCTAGATTTCATATATACAACTGCAAACACCTACTGCCTGACTAGGACCCGTTAGAAACAATTTTTAACAGTGCTGAGAGTCCTCGCGGTGCTCAGTCGCTGCCTGTCGCCCAGCTGCCACATGCATAGCCCAAAAAAACCCTGCTACGCCTCCAGCCCTCAGCCCGCGTGCTGCTGTCCTTATGGCACGTGGTGTTTGAGATCTGGGAGGAAGCCAAACCCAGTGTCCACGGCCTAGCACATTCTGTGGAAGCTAATTCGTGCAATTATTATCTGGAAGCAAGGGGAAAATGGAATGTTTTGGGGCTATGCGGCTGCCCTAAAGAAAGCAACAAGCGGCCGTATCGCCCTGAGGGATGCAGGTATTAATTAGGGGCAAGCGACTCCACCGCGCATGTGATTGGGGTCGATGCACAGCAAGAGCAGATCCCACACTGCCAGATCGATGGCGTGGAGCGGGGGATGTCCACTCGCTCCATCATCCCCCCCCCCCCCCCCCCCGGCACCGGTGAAACGATGCCCCGCTACAAATCCTAACCCCATCTCGGAGAAACAAACAGTAACTTAGAGGCTTCGACAAACCCAAATGGAGCCCCCGGGTAGAGGACTGCGAAAACACTGCCAGCAAAGGGCTTCGGCATTACTGCGGGTTCACGCCCCAAGAAAAGCGGGCTCTGCCACGGCCCTGCTAAAAAGCTGTGCCTCTTCCATTAAGGGAAGCATAATTCAGAGTCACCGAATCCCAGGCAACAAGCCCATGCAATTGTGTTTGTGTCTCTACTCGGGGTGAGAAATTAGTTATCTGCCTAAAACAAGCAGGCAGTTTCAAATGCTGTATTTGTGTAATTTGCATGCCTCAATAATGTTTTATGTATTACGCTACTTATAAGCTAAAATGTACATGCACGCTCCTGCAAATTTAGGTAAATTATGAATAAATTAAATCTTATCTAAATAAACAAGTGTCTTTTTGAACAGAAATGCAAGCTGTCATGAATATTTAAGTGGACAAGGATAAATCCTCTTCATACACTGTTACTTCAAAGAGGATTTTAGAGCTTCCTGATTTTTAGTTAGGAGAAAGTAAAGAAAAGAAAAGAGGAGGGGAAGGAAACCTCAGGCCCAGCTATTCTCGGGGGAAATCACTATTGAGAAATCTGGCCCTGTAGGGAGAGGCAGCAAAAGCTCTTTTTCTGGAGGCCTGTGAGGGGTTTTTTTGGTTGTTATTTTCTACCAAAGGAAGACTTTGAGATAGGGTTTGCAGGAAGGAAACTTGGTGGAAAGTCGAGCAGAGTCGAGGCGTGGAGCCCAGTGGAAAACCAATGTTGGGAAAGGAGAAGAGGGAGACTTCGAGGGCAGAGTCAGCATCACACACCACCGAGGTATTTCTGCATCCAGCACGTTGTGGGGCTGGAAAAGAGGACCCACGAGTTTTTAGCCTGGTGCAGCACCGAATGAGGACTTTGGGCAGGCGGTGCAACCTCTGGATTCACTTTTCTCAACTGCACAGGGGAGATAAACATGCAAATAAGACGGCAAAGAAGAGCCAGGAGATCATCTATCTTATCTCCCTGCCAGAGCCGGATCCCTCCTAATTGCTCCTCCGCAGATGCTTAGCCCTGGTCTCACCCATGGCACCAGGGGGCAATGTGAGGCTTAATTAACTGAAGTCTGTAAAGAGCTCCGAGATCCTCAGATAAAAGGTGTTATGGAAGGGCAGAGTGTTATCAGCTGGAAATAAACCCTGGATAATCTTCTCTCATCCAGAACTAGATGTCTCTTAATAATACCCCTCTGGCACTGTGGCGGTCCTGATTAAACCCCATCTGGTGCTCCAGCAGGAGTTGTGCGGGAAACAAAGAGGGCTGGGGGTCCAGACAGCAGCTTTCATTTACTAATATTTTCTAGTACACATCTACATTTCCTCACTGTCTTTAACCTGGAAATCTTAACTCCTCCTGATGGCCCACAAATTCCCCGTAGGGCTCAGACGATGGACGTGGGCATGCAGAGGACAAAAAACAACTTGTAACGTTCAGGCAGCAAGAGAACCACCACTGAGCCATCAACCTGCCACTGGCACAGGGAAACAGGATAGTCAGTCCCGCTGCAGGGGAATATTATTTTACACGTTCTTGGGAAATGACAAAGGCAGAATTGCTCCAGGT